>NC_057701.1:3578059-3578210 GCF_014466175.1 Vespula pensylvanica | reverse complement strand
GAGAGAGAAAAAGAGAAAGAGTGAGAGAGAGAGAGATAAAGAGAGAGAAAAAGAGAAAGAGTGAGAGAGAGAGAGAGTAAAAGGAGAGAATAAAAAGAGAGAGAGAGAGTAAAAAGAGAGAGAAAAAGAGAGAGAGAGAGAGAGAGAGAGA
>NC_057701.1:3562606-3578024 GCF_014466175.1 Vespula pensylvanica | reverse complement strand
AGAGAGAGTAAAAAGAGAGAGAGAGAGATAAAGAGAGAAAAAGAGAAAGAGTGAAAGAGAGAGAGAGAGAGAGTAAAAAGAGAGAGAAAGAGAGATAAAGAGAGAGAGAGAAGTAGAAAGAGATAGATAGATAGAAAGAGAGAGAGAGAGAGAGAGAGAGAAAGAGAGAGACATACGTAAAGAAATATATAAATATATACGTAGAGCTTTTATACGTCCATGGAAAATACGCGCTCGCGCGCTCCTTGTCCGATCCGGTAATCGAAACCGGTAATTATGCGCCGACATTGGCATGCGCCCCCTGTGTGCCGCGAATCTCGAAGAGTAAGAGAAGGGATGATGGGAGGATGGAGGGGAGGTAGGGATAACAAGAGAATCTCTGCCCGAAGCATCGAAAGTAACGAGGGCAAGGATTGATGTCCCGTTCGTTCTTTCGTTCTTTCGTTCGTTCTTTCGTTCGTTCTTTCGTTCTTTCTTTCTTTCTTTCTTTCTTTCTTTCTTTCTTTCTTCTTTCTTCTTCTTCTTCTTCCGTTCGCAAGCAACATTCGAGAATTATTACGAGGTGTCCGTATTAAAATAAACTGCCGCTGTACAACCGTTGGAAAATATCCTCGTTAAAACGAAGAGTTATCGGAGTATCGCATCTCCCAAGGAGAAACTCTTCTCTTTTGTACGTATATATGTATGTACTAAGTAGGTATATGTATATAATATACATGTACGTATATATAGTATTCAATATAATCAGTAGAGTATATATTTGTATAGTATGATATTTATATGTACGTAGAATACGTATATATATATATGTGTGTATGTATTGTATTGTATATATACATATATACGCAATATATGGATATATATTAGATAATATGTACAGTATGTACGTAATAGTATTCAATATAATCTATAAAGTATATATTTATATAATATGATATTTATATGTATATGTATGTGTATTATATTGTATATACATATAGTATATGCATATACATATATATATATAATATATTGTATAATATATACAGTATGTACAGTGTATATGTATACAGTAATACAAACACGTATACTAAATATACTAAGTATACAGCATACAGTATAATCAGTATAATCTATATGCATACCAAGTATGCTAAGTATATAGTATGAAAAAAGATGTGTATATATATCCAAGGATGAAGTGTCGAAATTAAAAATAGAATCTATAAGAAATATATTTACTACGATCAATTTGTAATATCCTACATTTTATGTAAAATATGAAAGAATTTTATCGAAGAAAATAGGCAAATAAATCAATTCGTTATCGATAAAGTTAGATGGTTCACCTTATATACTCGTATATCATGTGTAAGTAGGTATATATAATCAACGAGCCTCATCGATTTTGACATGGACGACATTATTGAACGATGGATGAGTAAGAAAAAGATATAGCTAGATTAAGGATGCAATGACTTACCGAAAATCGATTCCGGTCATCCTGAATCGCCACGCGAATCGTCGTCTGATTTGTCTCGCGACTTCGACGGAGGTCCACGATGATGACGCGACATTTCTCGATTTTCGTGAACGATCCATGAAGAAGTCACTTTTCTTTGGCTCAGGCCATTCTAACAGAGCTGAAATAAAATTTAGACGATTACATTGCAGTTCTTCGAATTATTGAAAATTAAAATGATAGTAATTATGTAGTTTCTTCTCTCGAAAAATTCAAGAAAGAAATCGAACAAATTATTCAACTATAAAGAGACATTGAAAAATGAAACGAAACGGATCGTGCAATTTTTGAAAAAAATTCGAGAACAAGATCGAGCGAATTATTCAACTATAAAAAGACATTGGAAAATGAAACGAAACGGATTATGCAATTTCTGACAAAAAATTTGATAACAAAATCGTACCGAATTATCCAAGGTCTTTTCTTTTTTTTTTTTTTTACAAAAATTCAAGAATAAAGTGAAAGAAATTATCGAAGTTATCAGTTAATTGGAAAATGAGATGTAAAAATTATTTATCAAATTTGTAAGGGACGTACAAATAAAAATAAAAATAAAGATAAATGAAAAAAAAAAAAGAAAAAAGAAAAAGAAGGAAAAAAGAAAAAGAAAAAGGAATCGCGATACATCTCTGTCACTTTTGCTGAATATCATTATTTACATTAAAATGTGTGTCATAACTAACAATAAAATCCCTTGCATAAGCGTTCCTCTTAATCGAGTTCAATGTAAAGAAAAAGAAAACAGATGGAAATGAAGGACAACGTGTGTGACAGGGCACACTAACATCTCCTGTATAAACAGCTGTGAAGAATGAGATCACAAATAGAGAGAGACAGTAGTTTCTCCATTTCCATAATTTTATGAACTAATAAGAAATTGTTTAGAACGATTAAAGACACGCAAGAGAGAATAAGATCATGATCTCTCTTAAGTAAATGCAAGAAACTATTAATCAATACATTCTAATATTATTTGTTATTATATATTGATACTTTACGATTATATATTTATATTTTATATATAAATATATCATACATTTATTATTAATTATATATTTAAATAACTAACTACCTCTCACTCACAGAATATTTACGAATTATATTATTTTTTGACAACTAAAACAAAATTTCCTTTCTTCTTGCGTAGACACAAAACAAAAATATCTCTTAACCGCACACGATGAATGGCAATCAATATACGTCACTGTAACATTTTAATCAAACTGATGGAAATTTTGATTACCTTAAGAAAATCGCTCTCCTCTGCGATCTCTCTTCTCTCTCGTTCTCTCTTCTTCTTCTTCTTCTTCTTCTTCTCTTCCTATTCGTTTCACGATCGTTCGAAAGGAAAGAGAATGCGGAAGACGATGAAGAACGTTGGCGTCCGTAACGATTTTCCCGCGCACGAGCACGTTTCAAAAGGGCCAAAGCAACAGCAACAGCAGCAGCAGGAGCAACATGAACGTATTCTCGTCTCTTATAATCCCATTCAGAGAACAGCCAAAGAAAAAGAAGAAAAAAAAAAGGAAGACGAAGAAGAAAGAGATGGGAGGCGTCAAAGATTAGAACAGCAGGTGGATTTAGAAATACACATAAAAACACGTGACACACATCTTTCGTAAAGAAAATTAAAGAGAGAGAGAAAGAAAGAGAAAAAGAGAGAGAGAGAGAGAGAGAGAGAAAGAATTTTGATAATCGTAATAATAAAAAATAAAAAATAAAAAAAAAAAAAAAGAAAATAAATAAAATAAAATTAATAATATCAATAATAATAACGACGATGACGATGATAATAAATGAGAGAAAAAAATTTCCACCGATACTACTTCTAAGAATTACGAAGGAATGAAACGGAAAAATGAAAAAAGAGAGAAACGTGAAAAGATAGGAAAACTTTTCGTAATTGAATTCGTTCGAATGGTGATAAGAAAAGAAAAGGAAAAAAAATGTAGCTATCGTTTTTTTTTTCTCCTTCTTTCTTTCTTTCTTTCTTTCTTTCTTCCTTTCTTCCTTTCTTTCTTTCTTTCTTCCTTCCTTGCTTCCTTCGTTCGTTCGTTCGCGCGCGTTTGAACTTTGCGATCGGAAGTGCGGTGTGTGTGCGCGCACGTATGTACGACGCCGCGACAGGAATGATAGTGAGTAAAGTGGGAGAGCCTGCGGGAAATATATAGGCCGCAGGGTAACATTCGATAGGTGGTGGGGATAGGAGGTGGGAGCAAAAGGTGGGTGGAAGGGGTTCGCTCTGCGCTCATCCCTCGCGTGCGTATGCGCAAGTAAAATAAGTAAGTAAGTAAGTAAGTAAGTAAGTACTTGTTCCATGGAAATATTCATTCCACATTATCGATAATTATTTATTTATGTTATCATTTATATAATTATTCCTTTAGGCTCGTAGACGTACTATGTATGTATAATATATATATATATATATATGTTTTTATGTAAATAGAAAAAGAAAAGAATGAAAGTTCAAATAGAGTAATATATGAAGATATATATATATATATATTTTATATATATATTCTATATATATACTTATGTATATGTATAAGTAGATATATCGAATACGTATTATTTGTTATATCGTTATTAATTTAATATGTATATTTATATTGTTTCTTTCTTCGTGTCATTTATGCATATATATAATACATATACAAGAGCAATGATATAATAAAATATGATTATATAAATAATATAATAAAACAATACGTACAATCATCGATAAAGTCGAAAAAAATTATTAATAAATAAATTCAATATATCTCTTTTTATATATTGTTCTTTGTCTCATTTTTACTATATTATTGAATAAAAATTATTAATAAATTATATCGATATTTGTGTATTTATTAATTAAATTATATTAATTAAATGTATTTTGTTTATTCATAAATATTTATATAAACGAGAAAATAAACGAATAAAATTGATATACAACATGTAACGTATAAAATAATAAATCATGATTTATTGGATTGGCCAAATTAATCATTGTAGAAATTTTCAATATAAAATAAACTAGTGTTGTTTATTTAGATATAATATAAAATTGAAATTCTTCTCAATAAAACGATAATGATATAATATTTATTTTTATTTAGATGTATGTTGTCTTAATTTAAAAATAAGACAATAAATATTCTTAATAAAAAAAACAAAAAAAAAAAATACTTTGTAATGTTATTCATTTAGATATGAAATAACAAACATTAAAAAGAAAGCCAAATTACCATAGTGTTATTCACTTAGATATAAGATATCAAACATTATTACAAATAAAAAATACGATAATATATGTTATTTATTAAGATATAAAATATTAAAAGTTTTCAACAAAAAGATAAAAGTACCATTTACTTAAATATAAACTATTACAAATTTCGATGTTACTTGTTGGCCAATCGAATAAATTAATGTAAAGTCTGTTATAAATTACAATACTAATTAAAATTATCTCTGACGTAACTGGAAATAAAAAAGAAAAAAGAAAAAGAACGAAAGAAAGAAAAACAAGAACAAAAAGAAAAAAAGCAAAAAAGAAAACGATTATATACAAACGTTTATGTATAAAAAAAAAAAAAAAAAAAAAAAAAACGAGACAAGAAAAAGAAAGGGATAGACGTTATCGAAACGACTGAACGAGAGCACGAGCTTTCGAATTAGAGACAATATCGTGTAATTTAATCTGTAAAATTATTATACTAGTAGCCAATTTACGATATCGATTGTAATGACCGATGATTAATTGAGAGGATGAAAAAAGAAAAAGAAAAAGAAAATAATAAAAACAACAACAACAACAACAACAACAACGTATATCAAGCCTGACGCAATTTGATAAAGTATATTACAACGGTCGTAAAGTTCGAACGAATAAATTATAATCGATTATACGTTCTCCGTTGAATGACACAAATCAGTTACGTTAATGTTTATCGAACAATGAACGAGAGGGAGAGAGAGAGAGAGAGAGAGAGAGAAAACGATTAGAATTTCTAAGAAAAGTCTGATATTCAATTTTTCGATCTTCTTTCTATGATCTCGCCGACTTTGGAGGCTAAATCATGCGAGAGTAAAGTTATCCTAATCATACTTCCTGCCGTATTTGAGATAACGTTAAATCTTACAATGCAACGAATAGGTTTAGTAAACAAAATAAATAAAAAAAAAAAAAGAATGATAAAAAATTAGAAAAAAGTGTAAAAAGAAAAAGAGGAAGAAAAGAAAATGGAAAGAAAATAAAATATATAAATAAAAAAAGTTCAAAAGTACCAGTCATTTGAATTAATTGAAAATTTGTGAATGAACGTAGAAAATATGATGTTCGAACTTTCGTTTACTAGATATACAAAGACATGGCTTCTTAGACGTTGATTCTTCAAAGTTATTCGAGGAATGACTTTCTTCCGCAATGTGCTATCCATTAGACTGGCGCCATTACGATCGTTCGCGGTAGAGTAAAAGGCCGTTCTCATTTCACATCGTCGTCGTTAAGCGTATACTAGAAATTGTAGTAATAAAGTATCGGCAGATTGATCGAACGGGCTACTGGTTAAAAAGAAGAAAAAAACATTGTAATAATAATACAAAAAAAAAAAAAAGAGAGAGAGAAATAAAAAAGTTAAATAAATAAAAACATATGTTACGAAGTAAAATAATGTCGATACGATGTCGGTTCGTTCGAATGAAACGGTATCGACGTCGTGTTTTACTCGTTCACAATCACGTTTTGAGATATGAAAGAGAAAGAAAGACGATGGTTTGTAATCGATAAATTTTCTAAGAATCGAACTCCGAAAGTCGAAAATCCGAGACGTTTTCCTCGAAGCACGCGTACGATGATATAAGTGTTATAAGAGAAGGAGTTTTACAACAAGGATCAAACGTAGATTGTAAAAGGAATGATTGTAAGCGAATGTAAATGAAATATGAATTGATTTACTTTCTGTTAGATTTATCTTAATACAGATCAAATTTATCAAACGAATTTGAAGTAAGATTAAAAGTGTTATCTTGATATACAGATAGGTATTGCAATATCGAATGAATTTCAAGAACGTTCTAAGAAACTTTATATTAGGAAAATATAAATGTTTTAATCGAACATTATGAAAAACACTTTAAGAACATTAATACGTTTCTTAAGAGAATATAAATGAATTGGTTTGTGTTTTCAATTACCTTTATATAAGTAAATCGAGATTTAAATATCGAAAGAATTTGAAGAACACTCGAAGAAAATTTAATTTCAAATTATATTAAGAAAATTCTTTGGAACATTGATACGTTTCTTAAGGGAATATAAATGAATTGATTTATGTTTTAAGTTATCTTTATTATACACAGATCGATATTTAAATATCGGACGAATGTGAAGGACACTCTAGGAAACTTTCATTGCAAATGATGTTAAGAAAATATAACTGTTAATTATTTTATGCTTTGATCAAACATTACGAAAAATATTTTAACAACATTCAAACGATTCTAAGAGAATACAGATGAATTGATTTATATTTTATTAAATTATCTTTATGTACGTCGATCAATATATAAATGCCGAACAAATTTAAAGAACTCTTTCAAACGTATTACTTTCTAATGATCGTAGACGAAAGAAAAATAAATGAATCAATTTATATATTACATTTTTTATTTCAATACAGATCGATGTTTCAATACTAGAACAAATTTGAAACAAGTTAACTACGAACGATTGTAAAAAAAAAATATATATATATATATATATAAACGAATTAATTAGTATTCGAAATTTTGTTATCTCGATATCGACCGATGTTTAAACAATCGAACGAATTCTATTCGAAATTTCTAAAAAAAAAAAAAAAAAAAGAAAAAGAAAGAAAGAAAAAGAAAACAAAAAAAAAGAAGAAAAAGAAAAACATTCGTTGAAAACGATTGTAAGGGAATATAAATGAATTGATTTACGTTTTAAATTACGTTTGTATACGCGAATCGATATTTGAATATCGAACATTTTGAACAACTCTCTTCTAAGAACATTAATTTAAAATGACAACTGTTATCGATATTTTGTAATGCATATCACGAATATGCATCCATTAAATATTTATCGATCTTATAAATTGTATTTATTAGTAATAAAACAGGAGACATTGAAACACCCTACATCTTCGATTCGAACGCTTATATCATACTTTCGTTCTCAGCTCGTTCCTCTTTCCACGTTCCAGCCTCCGTCAACATTAACATACGGACTCGGAGTTATATACGTGTAAAAGCGATAAGTCACGATATAAAAGCGATAAAAAAAAGAAAGAAGGAAGGAAGGAAAGAAAGAAAGAAAGAAAGAAAGAAAGAAAGAAAGAAAGAAAGAAAGAAAAGAGTCGCCTGTGAAAGGAAGTAAGTCATCCGTACGACGAACCTGATTCATGATTATATACGACGCCACCCAACCTTGACACTAGGTTCTCCATTTAATAGAATCTTAATAGGACATAGTAATTCCAATGATTTTCCTATTTCGATCTCGACACGTAAAGTGAAGAGTTTTCTTGTTTCATCATTCGACACACCTTTCTTTTTCTTTTTCTTTCTTTTTTCTATTCATCGTCTATGACCAGAAACAACGACAAATTCGACATGGAGCGAACTTATAGAGAGAGAGAGAGAGAAAGAGAGTGAGAAAAGAAGAAAAGAAAAAAATGAGAAAAAAAAAAACTTTACTCGTTACGACTCCCATTAACCTCATTGAGAGAAATCTACGGCGTAGCATGTAGCTATAACGTACCCCACGTGCGATATAACCGATCGTAAATACATCGGGAAATCAGCGTGAGGCAGGAAAACCGCGAGGAAGCTTATATACCTGTGTATGTGTGTGTGTAATATATATATATATATATATATATATATATATATATATATTATACCAACTGAGGACAATATGAAAGAGAAAGAAAGAAAGAGATAATCATCGATCCGTGTTTCGATGCGTGGAACGTTGCACAAGTTACAAACGATTTTATCTGAATGCGAGGAAAAAAGTTAATAGAGAGCGTTCTAGATGAATTTTTATATTTTCTTGAATATATAGATTACTTAGATGTATATATGTATGTATACATGTATATGTATGTACGTATAAATGTATTTATACGCATAGACGCATGTACTTATATGTAATTTTCATACGAAATTACGGAAGACAAATAACGAACGATTTTTTTATTAATGTTAGAAAAAATGTAATCTGGAGTTGTATTCAGGAATTTTTATATCTCATTCTATCGTATATAGGTGTACGTGTAATTTAAAATTATGGAATATAATAGTGAAAGAGAAGGATCAAGACAATCGAATCGAATTTCCATAAGTGAAATATCCCAGATGTAACGAACGATTTTATTCAATGTCATTAAGGAGTTAATGGAAAGAATGTTCTATAGGAATTTGTTATATTTTCTCGAATATATATATATATATATATATTTATTTATTTATAGATATAAATGAATGTGCATAAACGCGTATACTTATACGTAATTTTCATATGAAATTACAGAAGAGAATTAACAAATGATTTTTCTTTCAGATGTTCAAACAAAAAACTTCAATCTAAAGCTTTATAGATAAATTTGTATATTTTAATATATTGCATATCCATATATATGTAATTTGCATTTGAAATTATGGAACATAATAATGAAAGAAAAAGATCAAGAAGATCGAATCGAATTTCGATAAGTGAAATATCGCACAAATAACGAAGAATTTCATTCAATGCGATAAAGGAATTAACGGAGAGAACGTTATAAACGAATTTTTATATTCTTTTGAACTTTTACCTATACATTTTGTATACTCGTGTTAGTTTTATTCGAAATTACAAAAGATAATTTTTAAAGAGAAAGAAAGAAAGATATAATATATTATCGTTGCAAATTTCGAAACGTTGAATAAACAACGGATTATTTTGTTATATATGATTAAAAATTTACTGTAAAAACGTTCGACGTGAATTATTTTTACATTTTGTTGAACATATAATATCGGCCATTTTTTTGGGAAAATTGTGTAACTAACAAGTTTGAAAATAAATGAGTTACGAGTTAGTTTCAGCTATAGAAAGAAAAGAGAGAGAGAGATTTTTTTTTAATATTTATAATAACAAAGTTATTGCAGTATAAATATTCTCTGGGAATTAATCAAAAAAAGTTTGATTGTTAAATGGAATTTTATATAAGTTTGTTTTGAAACTAGCATAAATCCGTTAGTATCAATAAATCAGTTTATTAGTTTTATTCGCTAAACACTTAATCGCTTTGATTCTAATCTAATTGGAATGAATATACGACTCAATGATTCTTTTTATTAAACCTAAAATATTTATCAAACTTCTATGTTCAATGATATTATACCGTATTATAATGTTTATTATTCATATATTTGACAGAATTACGTTTGAATATTAATTTATATCAATTAAAATATCAATTTTACTTTGATATTATCCACGATTGTGTCAATTTGTTATTTCGCAAAGTATTATAATATTATAAATCTATCTGTTAATAACAAAAACATTATCTTTTATTTTACTTACAAAAAATGATCGCTCGTAATATAATGAAGTATGTTTGAAATCTAAAACGAATAAAAAAAAAACAAACAAACAAACAAACAAACAAACAAACTTATCGACAATATTTTTAAATACGTGTATTAAGACACAAAATATTAAACATCTTAAAATCTCATACGAATCGTTCCTTCGTCGAATCGATTAACTCCGTAAAAGAAAAAAAGTAAAAAAGAAAAATAAAGAATTGATAGAACAAAAATATAAATTATGTAAATTATTTGTCATTTGACGAGCATAAAATTTGTTGTCATTTAATGGCATAATGCATAATTATTAAGGAAATTTATTTTCACTATTAAATGTTAAACATCAATCAAGCGCTTCGGCGGTAAAATTTTAAAAGAATTTTTAAAATGAATTTAATCGCTTTGGCCTGTAAACGGCTCGTGTATACATATATACATATATATATATATATATATGTATACACACACACCCATATACACGCACATATGTCCGTACGTACATATCTATCGCTTTCAAGAAAATGACTGATATGTATATGTAATTTTCACTTGAAATTACGGAGAACAAGGAAAACGATTTCCGTATTCGCGAGAAATAAACACGTCTCCGCGGCTCGAATCTCGCGCTTCGTTTCTTTTTTTCTCTTTTTTATTTTGTTTCTTTCTTTTTTTTGGGGGGGATTTTTTGTGGTATTTTCTTTTTTTTATTCTTTTCTGTTATTTTTGTTGTTGTCTTTTTTTTTTTTTTATTTTCTTTCTTTTTTTTCGGCGAGGTGCGACCCTGCTCAACGCTTCGTCGAATTACACACCGTGACCTATAATTTGAAGACTATTTCACATGCCGTAAGCGTGCAATCACGAAAAGGTGTTCCCTTTTGTAAGTGGTTCCACCTAGATGAAGAATTTATCGGCTAACAGCCCTTTTTACTTCTTCCTCCATCTTTCTTCAAACTTATAATACACGTGGTAATCCAAACGAATCGATCCGATCTCACTCGACCACCCCCGCTCGACTCGATGACGTACGCTTTCAACTTCGAAGCACGTGCAACACGTCTTTCTCTTGAATGATCCGACTCGAAAATGAATTTGAATATTCCTTTTTTATTTCGTTTCAATTCAATCAAGCTTCGAGTCAATCAAACAAAGATTCTTTTATTTAACGATCATGAAAATTTTGGTTTCATTTAACGGCATTAAGCCTAATAATAAATTAAAGAAATTTATTTTCATTGTAAAGTGTTAAGCATCGATTAAATAATAAAATTTTACAGTGAATTTAATCGCTTAATAATTAATACCAAACGTACGATATCAATTTCGATGTATCTGTAACATCTCTACCGTTCGATGATTTAATATGAAAACAATTTCGATCACTCTTTTTTTGCTCTTTTTTCTTGTACACTTCATCTTTAAAGAGACAAAGATTCTCAATGCAATTAATTTGGAAATATATTTTCAACTTCGACGCACGTGCCACATGTTTTCTTTTTTTTTTATTTTTTTATTTTTTTTCTCTTGAACGATCTAACTCAAAAATGAACGTGAATGTTCTCTTTTCTTTTTCAATGCATCCTCGAAGAGACAAATTATATTCTTTTTTTTTTTTTTTTCTTTTTTCTTTTAGCTAACTAATCGCGATTTAAGATGAATCGTGATCTAATTAAGAAATCAATTGAAGTACTTTTTTCATCATTTCTTGAACTAATCATCGAATCAGATGAAGATTGTTGATATAATTGACAATGGACAATGAGAACGATACGATTTCGTATTTTAATTGATAATCAGCAGATGCGAAATAATCCTTCTTCTTTCGAACATACGTTTTACTTACATAAAGCAGACACGGATCGAACATTCCTCATTTAAGGTTCTAACTAAACTTACGGCTAATCTTGACACTCCCAACGTCCGAACATAACCGTCTCTGCGTCATCGCGACTGACTTGGCTTGCTCACATACAGGATGTTGCAAAATTTAGAATTTCCTTTTGATTGTTAGAATATAGATGAGTCAAAAGAGATATGATTCATAGATCAAATAATACGGCGTTATAATTAATCCTCAAACATTTCAATTCGAATTAATCAATTGAATTTTTCTATATTTTTCATTTTCAAAATTACTCTTACAAACTTAACAATCGTTGAAATATTTATCATTCGTTTAGATAGTTGAAATAAAAAAGAAAACGAAAGAACGATTTCTAGATCATACAGATCGATATTATCGCTGATGAATGACGTTTAATCATTTCTTTTTATAACTCGAATCGATATAACTAACGAACATAAGTGATGAATTAAATCTTTCTATATTTTTCATCTTCAGAATTATTCTTACAAACTTATCAATCGTTAAAATATTTATCATTCGTTTTGTTTATTGGAATAAAAAAAAAAAAAAAAAAAAAAAAAAAAAAAAACAAAGAACGTTTTCTAGATCATATAGATCAGTATTATCGGTGATGAACGACGTTTAATCATTTCTTTTTATAACACGAATCGATATAATTAACAAACATAAGTGATAAATTAAATCTTTCTGCACTTTTCATCTTCAAAATTATTCTTACATATTCGTTTACGGTATGTTGAAATATTTCTAATTCGTTTTGATGATTAGAATAAAAAAAGGAAGAAATAATTTCTGAATCAAACGGATCAATGTTATTGTTAATGGAGGCTTATTCAACATTTTGTTACGGTACATATCGATGTAAAAAAAAAAAAAAAAAAAAAAAAAAAAAAAAAAAAAAAAAAATTTAATTGTTGAATTATATTCTTCTATAGTTTTCATCCTCATAATTATTTACATTTATAATTATCACACTTACATACATATTTACGTCCAGAATTCCGTTGCAAAATTAAGAATTTCTTTAATGAATTAATTAAAAAAAAAAAAAAAAAAAGAAAAAAAAATGAATAAATAAATAAATAAATAAATAATTTCAGGACCAAATGCATCAATATTATCGTCAACATTTTAACATTCTTTTTTTATCTAAATAAAAAATAAAACAAATAAGTACAACAAGAGATGAACAACGAGTAAAATTTTATTTCATATATTCAGAGATGATTCAAACGATCATGTTAATCACGTATTACCAAAATGACACACATTTGATGAAAAGAAATCGCGTAGGAGTCTCGTTTGTAGAAATTCGAGTAGCAAACGATAATAGTATTATACGTTCAGCGATACGTTCTACATCCGACTTCCTTCTTTCGATTCGAATAAGAATGAATATTCGAAGGGAGCATAAATCAGCAAATATTTTTTGCACCAACCGGTACATGTATCGAAACGCTCGGTAGTGTAGTTAGAGTCCTAACGTGAGTAGAGTGCAACGTATTGCCACAAGGTCTCAGCCGGGCCGATTGCACGCAACAAGTACTCATCTCAATTGGCGATTATGGCCTCATAAATTCATTTTGAGACGAAGTTGAACGAACATCACGTAGGAGAAGGAGAAGATGGGAGAGAGAAGAGGAAAGAGAAAGAGAAAGAGAAAGAAAGAGAGAGAGAAGAAGAAGGTTTACTCTTTCTTCATGTTATACCTTAATCCTCACCTCGAGTGAGGAGATCAGTACGTCGTTCCTTCTTTTGAATGAAGATACGAACATCTAATGAAAATAATCGATGAACAACGTCGTCGTATTCTTTGGATAGAGACTAGTTCAAAGGACAAGAAAAAAAGAATAAACAGAAGAAGAAATAAAGAAAGAATAAAAACAATCGATCGAAAGTTCAACGAGCGATTATGAACTCTCTGGTTGGATATCTGTACTGGCATTCGCAGATTTCTCGAGACGAGGAGAGAGTTCGATAAACTATAAAATGCGATCCGTGGTTGGCCTAATAATAGCTCGTGATATCGGTCCTCCGAAGAGCGATTAAAAGAATCGTTACTCGAAACGTTGCAGACAGGATGTCCCATTAACAAATTGGCGCGACAGCAAATGAAGATAGTGGGAGCATCGTTACCGCGAGTCATGTCTTATCTATCGGCTGTGTTAGCCTTGAAAAAAAAAAAAAAGAAAAAAAAAAAAGAAAGAAAAGAGAAGAATATTTTAAACTTGTCATACGTTCGTGTGTTTTGTTCGAAAAGAAAAGGAAAGAAAAAAAAAGGAAAGAAAAGAGAAAAAAAAAAGAAAATGGAAAAAAGAAAGAGAACGTTGAACTTTTTAGATAGAAAATAAGAATTAGCCAATGGGAAAAATCTATTTGATAAGGTAATATAAGTATAATGTAAGTACTTACGTTTATATGTATATATATATATATATATTTATATATTTATATATCTTTACATATGTTATTATATAAATATATATATTAATATATATTTATATAATAACATGTATAATATCATTATTATAAAAAATATATATATATATTATATCGATAAATCATTTCTCATAGGTTATTTTCTTATCTTAAATCGATCTTCAAAAATTACTAACAAATCGTATTTTATAGATGTATATGTATATGTGTGTGATGCGTATATATATATATATATATATATATATATATGTATACATATATTATATATGAATATACTATATAGTTATGTTGGAAGGATATATCGAGATAGGAGAATCAATATCCTTTCTATAAGAGAGAGAGAGAGAGAGAGAGAGAGAGAGAGAGAGAGAGAAAGAGAGAGGATAGCTACTGGCATCCCCCACTTATAGGTAAATGCAACTGAGATTCCACTAGGTAACTAGATATCAAAGCTGTCGGATAGCCGCAATAGTACGTTATCGCGGCAATATGAGAGTTTCAAAAGCAAGCGTCCATCGAACGGTCTCGGAAGGAGATATCGATTACGAAATAGGATTAAGGAGGTGCGAGAAAGAGAAATGAGAGAAAAAAAAACAAAAAAAAAAAAAAAAAAGAAGAAGAAAAAATCCCATGGACCCCATTTCATCCTCGACTCGGTTCCAATTCCATAATCAATATTTCTCAGAGTTGAGTAGTTTTCTATTGAACGAGTGATTTCTCCTCTCGAGCTTAGCTACTTGTTACCTAAGACGATGAAAATGTTAATCCGGATAAATCAAAGATGCAATTGTTAATACATATCCATATCTATATTATCGATCTACCCTATTATTAATCTCCATTCAGATTTATCACGATTTTAGATCTTGATAGATAGTCCATATTTTCAGGACGCATTTATATCCCTAGACGCATTTATAAAAGTATCTATTACATCAGTGGACTCTGTAATCCGACGCGTGGAGTGTTCCACTGGTCAAGAAATATATATATATATATATATATATATATATATATAT
>NC_057701.1:3535106-3557606 GCF_014466175.1 Vespula pensylvanica | reverse complement strand
ATAATGTACTAATATATATATATATGTATATGTATATATAATGCATTATACTATATAATATATTAGTAATATATATGTGTATGTGTGTGTGTGTGATTTATCGCAACTTAGTAGTTCAACGTTTCTTTAAATACATATATTACGTATACCTAACCAAACAATAATATCGTCAATTGACAATCACTAACTAATTATTAAATAATATGATTAAACGATTATAAATAGTTCCAATCTACCCATGATAATCAACAGGTTGAAAGCTTTAGAAATATCTTTTATAACAATGTATCCTGCGACTCGAAAATGAAAAGAAAAAAAGAAAAAAAGAAAAGAATAGGTAAAAAAGAAATGATATTCCAATGGAAAAGAAAAAAGGTCAAAGGAAATAAACTCACCACCGTTTGATCGTCCTCTCGAAAATGCATCAGGAATTTATAGACATCGATCGAACAACGACGATATTTGTAGACGTCCATCCAAGTTTCTGACATCGTTCTCTCGAATCGATCTCTTTTGTACGAATACACACCTTCACTGATTAACCTATTCTACCTATCACAATGTATCCTTCTCGATCGAAACCGACGCACGAAGGGCTTACTTTTTGAAAACCTATCGGATTATCCGTGGATCATCGACGTAATTGTTCCTTTATAGATATCACAGATATCTTTGTTGTTATATCAAAAAGAAAAAAAAAAAAAAAAAAATGAAACGACGCGAGTCCGACATTGTCAACCGTCGTTCGATATATAACTATTCTGTTTTTCATTTATTAATAACGTTAAATGTTTTCTAACCAACGATCAACGTCACGATACCGTTTCTATTTGACTAGTTTTATATTATAATAAAGTGAGAAATTAGAAAAGAAAAATGTTATTTCGTGTAATCACGTGAAATTGAAACTTCGTAACGGTCAACAAATCTTGGCGCGACATTCGAATGTAAATATTTAGTTAGTTAGCAGTATTATGTAAATAGTTGTTTTTAGTGTTTCGTAGTTAAACGAAAACGGTTTTGTATATAAAAAAGTTCACGTCAGTTAACGGGATATTCAGAAATTATAAAAGAGAACACACGCGTACTGAATTTACTATTTAGAAATAAAATATTTTTCCCTAGGGAAAATTGAATTTATTATTTTGTGAACACTAGTTTAATTCTCGTGATCCAATCTGATATAATTTCGATGAATAAAGTGACATCTAGTGTTCGATTAAGCATTTAAAAACGTATTACCTACATGATTTCGAGAAGTCCACGTTTTCGAAATATTTATATGTGAACTATTCAATCTCTGTTATTAATAATAAATCAAGTATTCGATTATATTATCGTTTAAAGAAAAAGTATGAAAAGAAATTTTAATTATTACTTGATAACATAGAATGTTACCGACAGAGTACAAGAAACAAACTGCAATATCATACGAAGAATACAAATTACTTACCGTCGCTTCTTTAGATAAACATTAACATTTACAAATATAGATTCGAACGTTGTTTATTAGCTCGACTATACTTGCTTTGTTTATGATTATAATATACATATATATATGTAGTCATTGAAAACGATATCGATTGTTCAGGTCTTACAATATGGAAATATGATAAACATTACATGTGAAAACTCAAATGAGAAAACAAAAGATCAAAGATGTACATATGATACGAAAAGAAAATTTTATTGTGTCTATACACACAATTTAACTGTTTGTTTAATTACAAAATTACAAAATATTTGCGACATTTATCTAATAAATTCACATTATCGATATCGTATAAAAATAAAAGAAAATTATTTTGTATAATACCTATTCATTTTCTTCGTAATATGTACTTTATGATCACAGAGAAAAAGAAATCGTAAAAAAAAAATGTTAACTTTCATCGAATATCATATGTATCTTAAAAATAATAAGAGCACTTGTATATCATATACTTCAAAAAAAAAAAAAACTTAACATTATTTTAAAGAAAAAGAACCGTGTTTCAATACGATTACTTGCAAATGACTGAGTGCCTCGTCCAACCTGAAAACGAATGTATAAAATTATGTATATTCAATTATATAAAGAAATATATATCGTGTAGGTATGATATTACTTTTCCTGACAAGTTTCTATATCATTGTACGTTGCAGTAAAATCTTTCATTCCATTGTATACAGCTTGATACGTTTGTAAATTATTGTTTATCAATTCTCTGATATGTTGAAGAGTATTTTTACATTCTTTAAGAGTTTCTTCTAACTCTATCCATTCTTCCGTTTTCTCAGGAAGAATGATATTTTTACATCGAAGTTGATCCAAAGGTTCCAAAACCGAACACAAATGAGACATAATACCTTTTATAGAATCTATCTTACCGCTTCCTATGTAATAAATATAAATTAAGAATGATATCGCAAAGAACTTATAAATATAATTTAATGATAAAAAAATTTGTATATACTGTATATTACGTACTAATGTATTCATTTATTTCTTCTATTTGAACATCTAACTCTGTTTGAACGATACTCAAATGCATTATATCTCTTTCTCTAGCTTTTAATTTAAGTAACTTTTCTTCATCGCGCGCACATTCTTTGGCGATATCAGCTAACTGTCTAATAATAGTCTTTTTCATGTCTTCTGATTTCTTTTTTGTCACGTGTTCTAACATAACAACTTGAAGATAATCGTTGTACAATAGTTTCAATTCCATATCTTTGGTTCTTGCTTCTTCTTCCTTTGATGATTCTAATAATATTTGAGAAGGTAACATCGAATGTCTAGACATAGGTTTCTTTTTCTGAAAGAGATCTAAGAGAAATATAAGAAATGTTATATTTTCGTTAAAGATTAACTTAACGATAGTGTTATGAACAAAGTAATCTCTATATAATATTATTGACGCTCGTTGATATCGTTTACTTACTTTGCGGCTGTATAAAATCATAACTTTTAACTTTTTGTCCGGAAGATGACGAGACATTAACAGACATGGAATTTGGTAAATTTTTCCTTTTCATTTCTGGCGTTGCTACGTATCGACTTGAATCGATATACACAAAATATATTACAAAACAAATGTGTTAATAGCTATGAAAATAATTATAATATTGAAATAAAAAATAATTATTTACTATTATACCTTTGGTTTCCATGAATATCTGATTTATGTTTGTCCATGTTGCTTAGAAAAAATATACTGAATGCAATAAATATTTTAACCTTTCTTTTTGCGTTGTTTATTTTTTGATCGTTGGAATTTTTAATAATCTTAGATTATTTCTTCTCTTTCTTCGATCATGTGCCCATAACGAGCTCTAACGATATATATCTATATTATATTTAAATTGTTGCTTCAAAATTTATCGTTTTAAATCTTGCAACATTATTGATATCAACAAAATTCACTTTTTAAACTTTAATTCATATCACAGTAATATATGTTTTCTAACAATGTGTGGCAGCAGTAGTCATATACATAATGCGCCTGCGCAGTCTGAAATTATCTTAACCTTATCATCATTGTGTACGATCGTTTACAAAGAAATTAAAACTGATTGGTTAATTTGGACAGAAATAAAACAACCAATTGAATGACACCAATTGAGTATTCGGCTTACTGTATTATGGCGGGAATTTTGTAAGAGAAAATTGTTTAAGAAACGTTTTTATTGTCATTAAATAATAAATAACTTATTTATAATCTCTAGTTTTTTAATTCTGTCAATTGTAATATGAAATCGTAGTATAATAGTATTAAATAAATATAACGATAATAGAACTAATAAATATAGTAATATTAATAATTATATAAATATAAAATAAATTTATTACGGTTTTATAATATTGATAAGAGTAAGTGATATAATAATATTAATAACTATTTACTTATTTAATAATTATTATAGTTATTTATTATGTCTATTACATTACTATAATATTTTTTTTCGAATTAAAATTGAATAACTTTTAAAATTAATAATAATCTTATTTAATATATTTTTTTTTTATACATTTTGTTCAATGAAGCTTATTTAGTTTCTCAGTTGCTACATTTTAACAAAAGGTTCAATTTTTTAATTTCAAAGATAACAGAGACTTAATTTCTCTAACAATCTCCAATATTATTTTGAATTTACTCGGAGAACATTTTTAACACAGATATTTTGATTTTAATGAAATAGTATCAGCAGATATAACTCACTAAAAGTAACGCAAAAAGATCTTTATTTAATCCTATTAACTTCATGAATTCACAAAATTTTAACAAAATTAAAAAATTTCATTAGAATTATAACATTATTATTACCGACTTATTTTTACATTTACCAATTTGACGAGTATTCGAATAAAAAAAAAAAAAAGAAAAGAAAAAGTCGTCATTATATTTAGTTTATTAAATTTTATAATAATAAATAAAGAAAAATAAATCAATCGAATTAACATTACCACAAATAATTACAATTTTGTTGATCGTTAAAGAAGAAATTTTAAATAACTAAAGAAGAAATAAAATTTTGAATAAATTAATTTAATTTATGTAACTTTGAAATCACATGCTTCTCACGTATCTGTATTTTCAAAATTTAATTTTCTTTTCTTTTTTCCTTCATAAAATTAATCGTTAATTCATACTTGAAAATTAATATTGTTTTTTAAGTGTAACAAAAAAACATCGTGCGACAAAAATATATTTTATCGTTTTCTATCCTAAAATGAGGAAAAAAAAAAGAATATTAAAATAAATCGTTAAATTAAAAAAAAGGAAACATATATAAAGACTTGATCACAAATATTTCGATTCCATATATCTATAAAAATAATATATTTTTAATATCGTTATAGATATATTTCGAGATCGATATATGTAGAAATGATACAAACTTGTCGGACAATCTAATAATTGTATAATAAGAAGTATTAGATTATTAATAAAAACTAGTAATTAAGTATAGAACAAAAATTGACATAATAATAATTATAATGAGAAAATTTTGATCGATTTCTTCTTGATTTGACAATTAAATTATTCTCTATCGTACGAACGAACGATGATTAAGAAATAAACAATTTAAAGGTATAGTGAAGCTAAATACGTGACAATTTTCAAGGACGATGGATTTAACGTTGAAAATCGAGAAGTATATAGAAAAATCGATATTTCGTTTATTTTAGAAGATATAGATTTTTTTTCTAAGTTGATACATGAACTTTGAACAAATGTTTTGACCATGAATAGAGCATGTTCTAGACACATTCCTGACATATACACATACACACACAGAGATGCACGTGCAGGGAATGCTGATTAGACTTTACCTTCTCGTAGTGCATTCTGAGTTATGTCAAAATAGTCTAAATTATGTCGCTGAAATGTCTCATATGTTCCAAACGGAACCGATATCACAATTTTGTGACATTTCAAAATCTTATTTTAAATCATTACAAATTATTCAAATTTAAAATTATTAAATTATGACAAAGTTCGAGAAGACAAATAATAATAATAATAATACTAATACCCATAGTAATATCAATAATATTAATAATGATAATAATAACAATAACGTTATTAGTGATAATAGTAACGATAGTAACGAATTTTAATCTATCATTCATTTAAACAAAGTAATAATAATTATATAGATCTATGTAAAATCGATTATTACATTTCATTCATTAATTTACTTATCTATCAATATTAATTAAATAATAATAAAAAAAAGAAGAGTAATATAACATCGTACAATCTCGAAAAGAATATTTATCGATATTTTAAATTAAATAATCTAATTCAATTTTGTTATAATACTCTTAACGAACCTCAGTTTACTATTGTCTATCCATTTGTCTATCCAGAGAGATTAGTCCTCATAAACTCTATTATTTTACTTCCATTTCTCTTCATCTCTCTCTCTCTCTCTCTCTCTCTCTCTCTCTCTCTCTCTCTCTCTCTCTCTCTCCGTTTCTCTCTTTTACTATTTCCGTAGAGAAGGAAGATACAACATACCTAAACTTTCCTATTATTGTACGGCAACGCTTGCCAAAGATAGGAAGTTCGTCAAAGATCGCAGATAGAGCAGGCGGTGTAATTTCATCGTGAGCATTCGAGACAAAGTGTCACGCGCGTTGTAAGCCTTCTCGTTCTCTCAACTTCTAGTTCCTATTCCTAAGCCAGTGTTATCACTCAAAGAGATCTTATCATTGGTGCTTTCTTGCAGCCAACGTTCTCGGTTTTCACCGAACTTCGTAAAGTTCTAATCACATTGTTACTCGATAAATGATACATATTAAATTTATTTTATCTTTAATATAGTATTTGATATAATGTTTAATATGGTATCAAATAATATTTTAATTACGATACGTGGTCCGAATCAATGTTATTTGATAATAATAGAAAATAAAAAGGATGAGAAAAGAAAGTGTTCGTAATTTTTTAAAAAGATCGAAACAAATGTTTTGCTTCATTTGCTTTCTTTGCAGACGTTTACTAATCATATTTGTTCATTTGATCGAGAAGATAGATTTTATTTAACACGTTTAACTTTACCAGTTTAATTAGAAATTTAAATAATATTAATCCAATTTGGTCCAACGATCTGGGATCTTTGTTTCCTTAGAAAGATATTTTCTCTTCTTTGTTTTATTTCATTCTTTTTTTCTTTTTCATTTTTCTATTATACATATTAGTTCAGTTGGGTGAAATCAACTCTTCGAGAAAATTATTCAATTGAAATTTTGTTTAACTTTGTTAGTTTAATTAGAATTTTTAAATGATATTAATTCAATTCGGTCCAAAATGGCCTTTTAATATACGTACAAAATATTCTTTTTTTTCTTTGTTTCATTTCATTTTTTCGCTTTTTTTTTTCTTTTTTTTTTTTTTTAATCATACATATCAGTTCAGTTGAGTGAAATCAACCGGCTAGGAAATTATTCAAGTGAAATGCTTAACTTCGTTAATTTAATTATAAATTTATGAATTTAATTAGTATTAACTCAACTTGATTTAACAAGTGGTTTTTAGCTTTTCATAAATATATTTACTCTTCTTTGTTTTATTTCATCTCTTTCTTTCTTTTTTTTCTTTTTTTTTTTTTTGTAAATTTAGATCTATAATTTAGTTGAGTCGATTTACCTAATTCCGATATGATGCAATTGATAAATTTGATTTAATAAATTAATAAACTTTGTTATTTCTATTAGAAATTTAATTAATAATAATTCAATTGAAAGAATGTAACTGATTCATTATACTTTAAATATTCTTTCGATTCAAAATTTTCTATTTAAGAAATATGAATACTTCCTTAACTTGATTCATATACAATGAATTCTTCTTTAAACAAATCGTTAATTTAAACAAAATAATAATGATCATATAAATTCGTGCAAGATTCATCAATGTATTTAATTTTTTAATCTATTTATGTATTATCATTAATTATTAATATATTACATATTTTAATCGTTGTAAATGAATTTAGAAACAATTCAAACGATCTTGTACGAACATTGTCTCTCTCTCTCTTTCTCTCTTTTTCTCTTTATACAGACATTCACATCCAAACAAAATCATAAAAGATTATATCGATTTTTATTCAAGATTGATTAACATATTTAATTGTTTAATCGTTGTAACATAATTTAGAAATAATTCGAACGACTCTACGTGAACATTTCCTCTATCTTTTTATCTCTCTCTCTCTCTCTCTCTCTCTCTCTCTCTCTCTCTCTCTCTCTCTCTCTTTCTCTTTCTCTCTCTTTACATAGACATTCACATCCGAACAAAATCATAAAAGATTGTATCGATTTATTCAAGATTGATTAACATATTTAATTGTTTAATCGTAGTAAGATAATTTCGAAATAATTCAAGCGATCCTATATGAACATTTTCTCCCCTCCTTTCTTCTCTCTCTCTCTCTCTCTTTCTCATTCTATCTCTTTCACATATACACATACCTACATGTATATATATATATATACACATAAATTTCGAATGGCCAGACCAGAGTCATAGATTTTCCGCGTTCTCGTCACGCGTTTAATGCGTCGACGCATCGTGGTTCTATGAGGCGGACGGTAATTGATTAGTAGTCCTGTAATTAAATTTCCACGTCGTATTATCATCGTCAGGATGGACGTGACTTTTTATCCGAAAATTCCCCAATCTATCTCTATCTATCTATCTATCTATCTATCGTATCCATCTATCCACCTATCCATCTATCTATCTATCTATCTATCTATCTATCTATCTATCTATCTATCTATCCATCTATCTATCCATCTTCGTTTATAAATTTCCAGAAAAGATACCAACACTTTTTTTCCACCCCCTACCTTCTTTACTTTTCTTCGATCTTATCGCTTACCGTCTTATCGTTTTTTATTAAATAACTTTTCACGAACAAGGCAACCCTTCGGACAGTATTTCTACACACATACATACAAATATATATATATATGTATATATATATATATATCCATCGTTTGTTTTATCTGAAACTATCTTAAGCACCAATATAACCCGGGGAAAGCCTCCGTAATATTTTGTGCGTATAGATAACGGACTCACGGAGTTACTTAGAAGTTAGTCGCTAAAGTAAGAGAAAGATTAGGGGCTATCGTAAAGCCTAACTCCCGAGCGTACGATTCTCTTGTTAATTTTATCGTAGCGTAGCCCAACTTGTGGATCATCCCTCTTCCTCTTCTATCCAACGTCGTCGTTGTCGTTGTCGGTACGATTTTGTTAGTTTTCTATTTTCTTTTTTTTTTTGATTTCAAAATAAAACAATTCCTTTTTTTTTCTTCCATTATACTTCTATCATTTCTTTTTTTATTCCAACGTGTTAGTTATCCGATCCGTGGTTTTCGTAACAATGTGTTATTGTTCCAATTTGACAGACACGTAACCCTTTTTTTATCAAGTTTCACGTTACAAGTGATAGATGTTAGTTTTGTATTATTGTATTTTCATTCGTGACATTTATTTATCGTTCGTTATATCTCCCTGTAAGAATTTTTGTTATTTATATAATGTATTTATATTATATGTTCGATAATATTTTTAATATTGCTTATTGTTTTGATATATTTGAAACGATCTTTGTGAGAAAGTGAGAAAAATGAGATTGATATCTTCATTTATTTTTTACTTATTTTTTCGCGATCCATGTATTAATTATTTATTCTAATCTAATATTTTTGTAAAAAGTAATATTCATCGATGCAATTATTATATATTATTAATATATATATATATTAATACATACATACATACGTATATATATATATATATATATATATATATATATACGTATGTATGTATGTATATATATATATATATATATATATATATATATATATATATACGTATGTATGTATGTATTTTGATACGATCGATAATATTTTTAATACAATTTTTTTCTGTCTCTTTTATATTTCTTTTTTTTATTCTCAACACCTATACTAATTATTTATACCTTATAATATTTCTATAAAAAAATACTTTTCCACGATAGCTATACCTATAATCCATAATAGTTTTAATACTTTTTATTATTTTTATCTAAGCATTTGACATAATCGATAATATCTTTAATACAATTTTTTTGCAATCTCTTTTATATTTCATTTTTTTATTCTCAACACCTATACTAATTATTTATACCTTACAATATTTCTATAAAAAAATACTTTTCCACGATAGCTATACCTATAATCCATAATAGTTTTAATACTTTTTATTATTTTCATCTACGTATTTGACATAATCGATATTTTGAACAAGTTATTCCCCAATAATAATTTTTACAGAGTGTTCGTTTTCAAGCGATATCAAATCATCGATAAAAATCTATATCGATCTTTCATCATAGCGAATCATAAAACATTTTTATTTAATAATAATTTTTCATCGTCTCTATCCATACTATACAAGCGTATACTCGATCCAGGACGAAGGCTTAACGTTAAATGTCTTCTTCTCGGTGCTTCGCAGCTACCGGCCTCGCTATAAACAGTGCTTAGGAACTTGAACGAGGCTACTTTCGAGAAAAAGTATAATGTGAATTTCGTGTTACTTGCGACTTATTTCTAATTAATTTCCTGGTAACCCCGTTCCCAGCGTCCTTTCGTCGTCCGTTAACCGTTTCGGAGTTTGACCTCGGTCCTTTGCACGGCCAATATCTCTGACGGTGCTCACACAAACGTAAAACGACAAACACATACATACACACACTTTCACACACTCTATCTCCTTCTCTTGTGGGACCTTTAGATCTATGTAAAATATATATATGTACTTATATATAAATATATAGGTATATCTCTATGTATGTATATGTATATATCTAACACATACGTAGTCCTATATATATATATATATATATATATATATATATATATATATTCTTATGTGTAACTGTTTATATATCCAATGTAACTATGAGTCTATACAAGTGTATGTGTAAGTTAGCAAGTAAACTCGTGTGTATCTCAACTACCTGCTTTCTCGGTACACACAAACGCATCTACCATAAAGGTAGCATGTAATGGGGAATATGCAAACTTGCGATGAACGCGAAGTAAACACGGAACGTAAACTGCTGTGTTAATTTCAAGGCCGACGCCGAGATGAAACGGGCGCTTCACCGTTTTAATTAACCGCATACTGGTATCACTGTGATACCGTGATTAAGAATTACTGGACGCGTTAAGAAATATATATATATATATATAGTGAATTGTTCTATTCAGATTGACTGATCATTCGAATCAGTCTAAAGTATATCATATTTATGATAAGATAATTATTTTGTTTTCAAAAATTCTTCTTTTTTCTTTCATTTTATTCTTTGTTCCATTTGTATTGTTTTTATTTTATTTTATTTTTTTTTTGATTTTTGTTTAATGATTCACAGTAAGAATAAGAAATTAGAAATTAAGGTAGAGATTGCTACGAGATTTGAAATTGTAACAATTACGATATTAATTTCATTTGTTCATCGGATGATATTGATCTAATTTCTTTAAGATTTTAATAAATTAAATTCGTTTATTTGCATTTCATATTTTTCTATCGAGTTTATAATGTTCATTGAGCAATTTTATATATTCATTGAAAAATTCTACGGTCTCGTTTCTTTCGATTTATTTATTTATTTCTTTTTTTCATTTATTAATTTTTCTTTGTATAAGTTCTGTTAAAAATAAACAAATGAGTATTTTTGTATTCTAAAAAAGTTTATTGATTTTTTACGTTTCTGTTTTATTTATTTTTCTTTTCTTTTTTTTTTTTTTTTTTTTTTTTTAAATGTCCGTGCAGGTGTTTCAATTACGTAATGGAATTTGTTGTCTTTTATTTCTTATTTGTTATTTTTCTTTTGTTTCATTTAGCTTTTTTTGTTTGCATTCCGTTGAAACCGCAATTACAGTTTTGATGGGACGTAAAATCGAACAACGGGATGATGGGGTTTTGTAATGTTGCCGTGCAATCACGTAAATGAATGCAACCTATATAAACGTCTCGATTTAATTACGACGTGAGACAGTGATTGCACGATTTATATCGGATTCATTATTCCTACTGTTTTGACACTTAAGTCTGTGGGATACAAATATATATATATATATATATATATATATATTTTTTACTTTTCTTTTTAATCAACGGAATTATACATGTAATGTAATCAGCAAATAGTTGGCTTTTTTTTTGGAATAACTATATATATATATATTCATTATTATTGTTACAGTATATTACAATTTGCATAATAATATAGTATAGCTAATGAACATAATAATATTAATAATTATATAAATATAATAAATATGTAATACATCTTATATACTTATAGTAAGATATATATATATATATATACACACATATACATCCTATATATATATATATATATGTACTATATTATACTTATATTATATTATATATTACATATTAAACTACTATAATAAGCGTTATATAGTATTATATACTCTTTATCAATTTTTATTATACAATTTTTCTTATACAATGACCACTATAGAAGAAAATCAGGATTTCTTTTAAACCAGCTTCGATCTATTTTACAATTTTTGTATATGCAAAAGAATCATGTTCGATTTAAAGAAATATCGATGAGTCCGATATTCGAAAGAAAAGAAAATAAGACATCTTCGAGTAATAATTCTCATTCTGAACATATCAATCTGAACATATAAATTTTGAAAAGTTCGAATAAAACGTGTATACACTTTCTCAAACAATTTTTTTTGTTCTACAAACAGTAAAATATATCACCGGAGAATATTAATTCAGTTTTACGGTCAGTCTTAGATCATCCGGTATTTATTCACTGTAAGTTAACTGATACGATTTTTCAATTTCCAACCAACGAGTTCAGCTTTATTGAATTTTGAGTACTCCTACCTCCTCTTAGGACATCGCAAATTGTATTTATCCTATTCTACAATTGTACCTTAACATTCGGGTCACGTATATCTCGGAAAGAACGGGTACGACCACCATTGTGATGATCAAGCTTTTCTCTCTTTCTCTCTCTCTCTCTCTCTCTCTCTTTTTTGGTATTTTTACTTTTTTTTTTTTTTTTTTTTTTATTTTATCGAACGAACGAGTACGACGAATAGTGGTCAATCAAAAACTCTCAGCGATCTTTCTCACTGTAGAGGTTTTTTTCGCACGATTTTTGACCAGCACTGTTCACACACCCTGGTCATCCCTCTTTCTCGCCGTCATTAATTAACGAAACGAACATCGAGTATATGACGTCGGTCCGTTGGGGGCTCAGGTGGAGACGGCAAATTTGATAGACGCCAAATTGACAAAGCTCGCGGGGCTGGAGAGTATTTAATTATAGTGAAATAATCTGATTATCGGTACCATTTAAAATTTTATGCAGGGATATTGGTAGTAGAGAGTGTGGGCTTGGTTAAAGATATCCTTTATTAAAAGACTGAAAAAAAAAGAGAGAGAGAGAGAAAGAGAGAAAGAGATCGACCAAGTCGAAAGCTTAAAATTATTCATTGTTGTTTCATTGAATTGTTCGTAATTAATATTTTCGATAAATTGAATAGAATAAAGAAAGTGAAAGGAAAGGATTAAAGGAAGAAATAAAATGATAAAAAGGAATTATATCTGTTTGTTCATTGAGTCGTTCGTTTGTAATTTCGAAAATGAAATCGTTTGGAGAAAGTTTGTAAGTAAAAAAAAAAAAAAAAAAAAAAAAAAGAAAAGGAAAGAACAAAAATAAAATAAAAAATTATAAATGTATTATCGTCGTTCGTTGAATCGTTTTTAATTAATGGTTATATGATACTAACGCAATCAATCGTAATTTTAATTTAAACGTATTGTATGTAACAAATATTAGTAGATTTTTATTTCTATTAATTTCATCTGTTACATCGTTCGTATGTTATATTGTTGAACAAAAAAATTATTATTCAAGTCGATAATTTTATTTAATATTTATGGATTATTATTATACGGACAGAGAAATAAACTTTCATATAGATATTTTATTAATATAGATCCATAGAGGCAGCCCTGCCATTGAGTTTGATTTAAAATGAATATTTTTTGAAGTTCTTCATCCACTCCATTTTCATTTCCCGTGCGATTTGTATAACTTTTCTTATTTTCCCAAGATCCCCTGTGAATCATTCTTAAACATTCAATTGCATTTTTCTTCCCTTTATCATTTAAAATATATTCTAAAATAGTAAGACGGTAAATCTTTCTTGACGATGGATCAAAATCGAATAAAAATTAAATAAAAAATTTTCAATTCAAATTTTAATTTTTGAACCGAACAATTTAAAAAAAAAAAAAGAAAAGAAAAAGATAATAAATCTTTTATATTCGAATTATCTAATCAATTTATAATAACAGAAACAAAAAAAAAAACAAACAAAATCGAAATAGAATAACGTAATATTATTTAAAATTATTAGACGAATATTCTATTCATTTAGTAGATAATTTTTAGAAATTTTTGTTTTTGATTTTCTTTGGTTTTTCATTTTGTAATGATTTTTTTTTTTTTTTGATACTTCAATATATTTTTTTAATAATTTACTTTAATAATTTATATCAGTTACTTTTTGAAAATTCACGAATCACTTGAACTTAAATTTACGGGTCATATGTATAGATGACATATCCATAGATGTATCTGGTATAATATTTTATTTATCCTATTAAAAAAATGCCTCTTTACGTCCTATCTCTTCCTTTAATTATTTGTCCTATGTTTAGTTCTCTGTCCTTACAATCTGTTAATCCTTCATAACTAACTTGTAAGTTCAACTCCCTTGAGATATCATTCTCTTTCAATCTCGCCTCTTCCCGTAAATCTTTCTTTTTCTTTTCCTTCATAGCACACCTTAAGTAATTTATTATTCCCCTTTTCAAAGAAAATAAAATATTTAAAGAAAGAAAGAAAGAAAGAAAAAAAAAAAATATGAAAAAATACCTACAATTTATTTTAAGAGTTAATATTAAAAATCATTTTTCTTAAGACACACGGTTTGGCTTTGAACGTAATTATTATGATTATTACGATAATAATAGATTGATAATACGAATGAAGATAGGAGGAGAATTTATAAAAAATAAATAAATAATATAAAATATTAAAATATCGATATAAGCTTAAGTTTTGAAATTTTCTTTCGTCTTCCTCTTAGGACGGTTTGACGAATTGTAAACAGGATGAAGGAAAGCTTGTAAAACCCGTTCGAGGAGCCGATCCATTATCCCTCCTGTGAAGGACAAGGATCGAGATAGAAAGGATCCCTCGTCAAACCGAAAGGGCTGTGTAGAACGGAAGAGGAAATAGTCGAGGTTGCGAAACTCTAAAGGAAAATCCTTCTAACGTTGAATCGCATTTTCTCCTACTACCTTTTGTAATTTTTACATTTTTGCTTTTGTAGTTTATATTTTCAACTTATCTCAGACATATGTACATAGAAGATCGATAATTCATTATACATCTTACAAATAGGTAGTTTGATTTTTATATACGTGATCTTAAATATAATTGAGTGATACTAAACATGTTATAAAAGTATAATTGAATTGGAAATTTTAGTAAAAAAAATATATATATATATATATTTCTATATAAATATATATGGAAAATTTTCAAATTATTTAAAAAATATGATTGAATTGAGAAAATTCTATTGAAAATATAATTTCATTTGAAAACGAACTTACGATGTATCGATTATTGTAATAGAAAATCATTAGTTCATATGTTAGATACAAAAATGTATCATCCAATATATATCCACTTCACGATAAGTATTTGAATAAGTAAACATTTAATGTATAGTATAATATTTAATGTAACATATTTAATGTTAATAATAATAAATTTTTATTGTTAGAACACTTTAAATTTCTATTAACATAACATAACAGTAACATTTTTATAAAAAAAATATTTCAAGTAACAAAACTCTAATATAATATTCTAATAGAGAAAGAAAAAGGATAAAGATGAACAGATTAAAATGATAATCAACGTCGATCATTCTTCATTGAATTTGCAATCGTAAGAAACCATCGTTTAATACGTAAATACATTATAACATTCTTATAAAAAAGTATTCAAATAAGAAAGATGTTATGAAATTCTTATAGAGAATAAAAACGAATAGATTAAAATGATGATTAACATCGGTCGTTAATTTAATCTCAGATTGCGTGAAAGGTGTGCGATGATCTAAAAAATATTTTATCTCGACGAACGACAGGATTGATAAGAACGGATATAGGATGATCAGCGATTATGCGGTTAAATTTAAGGAGAACGCACGCCTTTAATGGACATTTGCATATCGTAAGAGCGACGGGTAATTAAGGTAACCAAGCTCGCTCTTTAATCCTACGGACGATTAATTTTGTGAACCGGTAATTCTACTCTCTGTCTCTCTCTCTCTCTCTCTCTCTCTCTCTCTCTCTCTCTCTCTCTCTCTCTCTTTCTCATACCCATCCAAAGCAATGTTCCTACTACTTACCAGCTCCTTTTGCGCTTTCCATTTCTTTTTCTTCTATTTTTGTACTGTTTTGTCCTTTTTTTTTATTTATTTCTTCCTTCCTTCCTTCTTTTCTCTCTCTCTCTCTCTCTCTCTCTCTCTCTCTCTCTCTCTCGTCGTCTTTTCCTTTCGGTAGATCTTCCCTTACAACTTTTGTCTTTCCACCCTCTTGCTAAGAAACGCTTGAAAAACTTGCCAGTTTGCCGGCCTTAATATGTACGAGAAGTCGTTCTAAATGTAAAATTCTTTTCTCTCTCTTTCTCTCTCTCTTTCTCTTGCTTCTCTTTTTGTTGCTTTCTCTCTCTTCCTTTTTCTTTTTCTATCAGACTATTCCTATTTCTTTCTTTCTTTCTTTCTTTCTTTCTTTCTTTCTTTCTCTCTCTCTCTCTCTCTCTCTCTCTCTCTCTCTCTCTCTCTCTCTCTCTCTTTTTATTTCTTTCTCCGCTTTAACATTCGATCTACGTACCGACTAATGCGACACTTATCGACTTTCAAATTTTTCTTCAAAAGAATCAATAAAAAGGAAAAGCAAAAAGAAAGAAACAAAAATAATAAAAATCTTTCTTCTTTCGTCCCATGGAAATCAAATAATTCTTTTCTTTTCTTTTTTTTTTAACTTAAATATCGCATTACAATTGTAGAATATAGTGAATTAATAGTTAATAAATACTGAAAATAATAAATTAATGAAAACGTGAAATTAATTTTTCAATCTTCTCAAAATGTTTATTTTCAGCTTGGCTTCGATAGATTTTTGTCGTCCATGTGATGCATCGAAATAATACTACCATCCCCTTTTTTTTTGTTTGGTACATTTTTTTTTTTTGGTACTGTTTATCTCAAGATGTGTAAAGCTACTAATACAATTATTTCGATCTATGTTAAAAGATAATTTAATTTTTTACGACTTTCGTTTTAGTTCTTTTTTGTTTGTTAGATTCTCCCAAAGATTTCTAAAAACGTATAAAATAACCATGATTTTAAAGGTTTTACATATTTTTATATATACCATCAACTTTTTGGAAACTATAAAATTTTTCTTGAAAATTAAAATTCCTATAAAATTTTGAAATCTGTTTGAAACGTTCTGGACAGTATTACATTTTTTATGAGTATATATATATATATATATATATATATATATATATATATAGTTCTTTTTTTATAGATGTCTATTTTCAATTTAATTATATTTTTACATTATACATGATTTATTAAAATAAAAAAACAAAAAAACAAAAAACAAAAAGGCAACACCTTCTTCATAACTTAGATATTATCACGTTGTTATTTTTGTTTTCTTTTTTTTAAAAAATGTTTATACTCATATCTATGTATATATATACTACTTTAAATATTTACATACTGCTTGGTTGTGCTTTTATGTTTTTTCATATTTCAACGACGAATATTTTTGATATTCAACTTTGTCGAATAATTCGATATTATATAGATTTTATTTATTTCTTTTTCATTCCTTTAAAATTAATTGCTATATCGATTTGTTTGACTCTTTTATATACATTATATACAATTAAAATATGATATATATACTTTTCGATTTTTATTTAGACGTATTTAATTTTCTATCGTATTTAATCTTGTAATATTTTCCTTTAATTTTCTATATAATTAAGTTTTTTTTTATAAATTAATCGATATTCTATGACAGCCATTACATTTATCATTCATTTTATCAAATATTCTTCGAGTTAACTTTTGATACAAATACATATATTTGTTTTCTTAATATTCGTGATAGTTTATAAATTTGTTTAACTTGAAATTACACGAATTGAAATTAAACGATCGATCGATAGACAAACATATCAAAGCCTTTAAAATCGTAAACACAAGACGATCTTACGATTTATTTTAAACTGTACAAAAGACAGACTCAACATAACAAGAATAGTTTCTTTCTAAAAAAAAAAAAAGAAATAAATTTAATTAAGAAAACCAAAAAATTTCATACCCACAATATCGATGAATTCCTAATGATAACATCCAACAATGAGAGAGAGAGAGAGAGAGAGAGAGAGAGAGAGAGAGAGAGAGAGAGAGAGAGAAAGGGAGAGGAAGAGGGTGGCTGTTAAAAATTCCTATAAAAAATATAAATCCATCAATTCTTTATACTTACATCAAATTTACAAACGTAAATCAATAATCCAAAACTGATCGATATCCCGAATATCAAAAAAAAAAAAAAAAGAGAAAATCGTATTCTCAGTCTCATATAAAAGCTGTCCCAGAACCCATAGACGATATAACGCATAATATTAGAAGATGAACGTTCGTATGAACTTTTTTCAATTATCTTTATCGTTTAAATATTTAAATCGTAAAATATTTCCCATGGGACATCTGAATAAAGTACACATACACGTACGTACTTCCTCGTCCTAATTCGTACTTACATACAGCCATATATATATATATATATACATATACATATACATATACATATAGTTCGTGCAGGCAATATCAAAATCTAGTCCAAAGAAAGCGAGAGAGAGAGAGAGAGAGAGAGAGAGAGAGAAAGAAAGGGGGTGGAGGAGAAAGACAGATCATATTCGGTGAGTACGATGTGTGAATCGCGTGGCTCGAGCAGTAGACGTATGTCGAGAAGAACGATGGAGGAGATGATGGAGGAGGAGATGCGAAAGAGGTTGAGGATCTAAGGAGAGTAGAGGTCGAGAAAGGTGAGGAACACGAAAGCCAGAACGTTGACGTTCACCTACGAAACGTTCTCTCTTTCTCGTCCGCGGTTTCCTGGTATTCTATGTAAATAGCAATCTAGTTTGCTTAGGGATCAACGACCCTCAGATTCAGGGCTTTGGCCGATGGAGGTTTCCGTCTTTGCGCCTTCGTCCTTGATCCCACCGGGTTTATCTACGACGTCTCACGGAAGCAAACCAAACCAACCCCTCTCTATTTCTCTCTCTCTCTCTCTCTCTCTCGTTTATCCATCCTCCTTTCTCTATCCTTGTCTTCTACGGCCTATCCACCGCCCATCGAATCGTACCAACACTATTTCTACTTGTTCCTTGACTTTGTTGTCATCGAGTTTTCTACGAATAGAACTAGAACTATGTTCTACCTACGACTATCCTTTACGATCGAATCCTCTCCTTCGATTGCCGTTGTTACTCTTCCTCCTTCTTTCTTAGACCTTCTCTTTCGTTCTCTTTCTTTTTTTTTCTCTTTTCTTTTTTTCTTCTTTTTTTTCTTTTTCTTTTTCATCCTCTTTTCCTCGCTCGCTTTTTTATCTATCGCGAAATATGAAACTCCGTGTTACCGGCACTTTTCGACACTTTTTTTCTCGTTTTATCGTTATCGAATAACGATGAACATTTAATTATTTTTCTGCAATTAATTTTTTCTTCGCTTAGAAGAAAGATATGATGGAAACATTGTAATTTGGTGTAATTATTATAGGAATCATCTTTTTTATTGGTAATTGGTAATAAGAATTAAATAATGATAATATATTTTATCGATTAAACAATGTCTTTTCATAAACGGAATATCAAGAAAAAGGCAGGAGATATTACAAAAATAACGAATCTTTTCTTTCTTTCTTTTTTTCTTTTTTTTTTTTTTTTTTTTTTTTTGTAATTAAGGAAAAACAAAAGTGGTGAGATTTCGACAATATTTCTCTTAAATCTATTGACAAGAAAATCTTTAATAAGTGCAGTTGTCAAAAGTTCTATATAATCTATTTTTCTATCATTCCATATCAGAGGTTTCTTCAAGTTTTACCTAAATGAATCAAATTGTAAAGTTCAAAATATTTGTGGGCCCAAAAAAAAGTATTACAAGGAATACGTTCGAATCGATGAAACGTTAGACATCAGTGAAAATATTATATATATATATATATTAATATATAATTATAATATATTATTATATATAATTATTAATATTATATAAATATTAATATATAATTATAATATATTAAATATACAATTAATTTTATAACACAATCGTTTTCCATTTATGACAACGATTACGTCTCATTACGAATTGTTGGTTAGCACGTTTCGAAAATAATTAAACAAAAATAACTAAATAATTTCAAAGAAAAGAAAAAAAAAAGAAAAACATAATAAATTCATCGATATGAAATATGAGACTTGTGTACTTGTTTCCTTTTAATGACATCGAAATGATCTAATTGATCCTCGATTGAACGTATATTCAACACCGCTTGTAAATACTCGTCGATAAATTTTGATTTCAATTTGAACATATTAATCTAAAATTATTGAAAAAGTTTTCTTACGTATATAAGTGCTTTTAAATAATAAAAACATTCGTCGAACATGTTTCGCGCAATTTTGAAAAATCTGTGAAGATAATCCTTTACAAAAAAAAAAACAATTAAGGAATTATTGCTATAAGAATTCTTGACTTCTACATTTTTAATGTAATTCGATCAATTTATAATCTTTACAAATTCAAAATGGCGGATGATCTAACATCGCAAGCAGTATTTTTAGGATTTACGAGCCGCATTTTGAGGATCCTTGCTCTATAATATCTAATTTCTTTCTCTCTATTTATGAATTTCAAGTTCATTAATTAATCAGAAGAAGAAGAAGAAGAAGAAGAAGAAAAAAGAGAAAATCTACGTCAAGTTCGTTGAGTAATAAGGAAATGGTATTCGGACGACCGATCACGGTCGACATTCGACGTTTAAGCGCTTATTCAGCGTGCGTGCATGTACTCTTGAATTCGCTTACGATTCCGATGGTACGAAATCGTGACTGTTGTAAAGCACAAGAAACTTTCAACGATTGAGAGAAAGAGAAAGAGAAAAGAGAGAGAGAGGGAGAGAGAGAGAGAGAGAGAGAGATAGAAATACTGCATCGTTGTATCTCTTTTGTCGACTTACTTATGTATATACCTATTATCCTTTTTTCTATTCGTTATACCAGATATATATACATACATAAAAAAAAAATATATATATATATATATATATATATATTTTTTTTTTTCATTGATGTCGTTAACAAATAAAGATAAAAGGAGAAAGAGAGTGACAATGAAAGAGAGAAAGAGAAAAAGAGAGAGAGAGAAAGAAAGAAAGATATAGAAAAATAAATAACATGAAAATACGTAGATATCTCCAATATATTCTCAAGTGAACTGAGCCACGTACGCGACGAGCCAGCTTAAAATAATCCAAACTTTGAAGGACGAATAGACTTTTCGTTCATATCAGACCGACGTTAAAGATACGTAAAATCGTTCTTATACGATACACCACGTCGATTCAATACGAATATATTCTTTTCGAGTGGAGCCATCTTTTTTCTATTTTCTTTCTTTTTTTTTTTTTTTGTCTTCTAAATACTTGACGCAATATCGTTCCGTTGGTTTTTCCTTTTGTCTTTTTTTTTTCTTTTTTTTTTCTTTTTTTTTTTTTCTTTTCATTTTCTCTTCTAGTTTTTCAACGCGATGATTATACATATACGAACTCGAAGTCGAACGATAAGAACGAAAATGAACTTTGTGAAATGTAAATATGTTTCAAGTAGATATATAGATAAGTATCGTACGTTTATATTTTGATTTATTTATGGTTGTTTTCGTTTTTATTTATTTCTTTATCGTAACACTAAATCTTTATACTTTTTTTTGACATATATATGTTGTTGTAATATGTTTATTTTAATATAATATAATATAATTATTATTATTAATATTGATTTTATTATAATAGGCAAATAAATGGAACGTATTAAATTAATGTAATGTACATACGTAAATATACTTATTATTATTAATCTTAAAAGTTTAATTGAATTAATATATATATAATTCTTTGATCTATCATTTTTTTTATTTACGTAATTTTGTCTCTTTTTATTGTATAGTTACAAAATTGTACGCATGTATTCGTGAGATTGGAATCGTTTTGTGAATTAATGCTTTCTATAGATCATTAAAAAGTATTTCTTGTTTTTCCTTTTTTTTAAATATCATAGATTTTATTTTTCATTTTTTTTCTTCTTTTTATACTGTTATATCATTGAAGAACATATGACATTAATGTGATACACGTAAATACACTTATCGGATTAATTTCATCGCATAAAAGTTTGATTAAATTAATTCGCGTACCGTTTTGGATTTATTATTGTTTTATTTATATGGCTTTTTTGTTTTTATTATATGATATCAATTATCAATGAAATGCATTATCAATGAATTTTTTATGATGCGAGATTTAAATCATTTATAAATTGAAGCTCTTTATGGAACGTTAAAATCTATTTTCTCCTTTTTTTGGCTTTCGTTAAACGATCATAGTTTTCATTTTTTATTTTCATTCTTATTTATACTTTGTTACATCAATATTTAATAAGTTAAATTGTACGATTAATAATTTACAAATCAAAGCTTTTGATGGATAATTAAAG
>NC_057701.1:3513286-3535006 GCF_014466175.1 Vespula pensylvanica | reverse complement strand
TTAAAGTGTATTTTTTTTTTTGCTTCGATTAAAAGATCATAGTTTTCATTTTTTATTTTTATTCTTATTTATACCTTGTTATATTATTGAAATTTGTGGGGAATGATTAAGGATTTGTGTCTCGTACTTTCCGCAACAGCTTCCATGGGCGACGGAGCGACGAGATGCGAAACCCAGGGCCGTGGGCATCGTCGATGAAATTAACGGAACAGCTACCTGCGCTATGAATATGAAACACCTTGAAGAAGGAGGAGGAGAATGAGAGTACCTCCTTTCCCTCTGCGATATTAAAATCTTTTCGCTGGACGAAGTTGTTCGCCATTTTTCCAACGACCATCCGTTGGATACGCTTTTTCAATTAATCGATTTCCCATTCAATTATCGTTTCGTTCTAAACCCTCGACGAAGATTCAATCGTTCGAAAATGAAAAGGTAAAGAGGAGAAGGAAGAAAGAAAAAAAAAAAAAAACAAAAAGAAAACTAAAAAAATGTTAGAACATTAAGAGTAATCGTATAGTTTTACTAATTGACTTCACTTTATTTTTCTTTCTTTTGAATTAATTTATTTATTTGATTATTTTCTTTTTTCTTTTTTTTTTTTTTTTTATTATAACTGTGCAAATAATGTAATTTAAGGTTCGCATAATTACGTTCTTTTGTCGGATTTTTATTTAATAATTTGTATAAGCAATGCTTCATTAATTTCACAAGGTAGCATAGGAAATGAATAAAAATAAAAAATAAAATAATGTTTAAAAAAATAACGTTAAACAAAACAAAATATGTTTCGTGCGAAACATAATTTAAGAAAAAAAGGAAAGACAAGAAAAGGAAAATGGTATTATCGGCAAATTTAACAAAAAGTTATTTTTTTAAAGCTTTTCATTGTGAGCTCACCGCTGACGTAACAATATCATTCTTTTCCTACAATTCTCGAGTAATTATTTATTTAATATGTAATTATTTAATCATTAAATTAATAAAACGAATCATTAGAAAACGATTTTATAAAAAAATTACATTCGAAGTATGTATGCACGAATAAAAGTATTTCTCAATATAGAACTCCTGAGAAACATAACGCACTTCGTTTAATTAATAAAACAAAATCAATCAATGAAAATACAATTTTATTGAAAAATAAGCTTTCAAAATATTCATACGTATGTCCATGACAACATTTATTTATTCCTCGTAAAACTTTCGAATCACGTGACACCAACATGACATATAGTTAATAAAACAAATCAGAATCAAACAATTCTATTCAAAAATTGCTTTTGAAGTTTACTACTTGTGTGCATTGTATACGTGTAACCAATACATGTATACGCATACGTATGCATATACATAAAGTATCAAAAACAGAATAAATTATATCGGTGCTCGAGAATAATCTAGGAAAATTCATTAAAGTATATTTTATATAATAACTTAATAATAATAATAACAACAATAATAAATAAATAAATAAATAAATAAATAAATAAATAAATAAACGTCTTTCCTTTTATCTTTTTTTCAATATTTCTATAAGAATATAACGTCAAATAAATAAAACAGAAATAATTAAAATAGAAATAATAATTAAAATAGAGTTTAGAAGATCGTTAGAAATTCAATCGTAGATTATGTCGAACTAGACGTACGCGTTACTTCATTGTCCTTTCTGTCTGCATGAAATCGCATGGGACAAGAGGAAGTACAGGAAACGGATAGTTCAAGGAAGCGCGACGAGTCGCGTCGTTCCATTGCGAGGAATCCAATGGAACGACGACGAGAACGAATAGAATACTTTTTCCATCTCTTTTTCTCTCTTTTCTACCCTTCTCTTACTACACTAACTCACCCCTTTTCCACCTCTACCCGTCCTCGTTTTCTATGGTTCGGTTAAACTTTTCGTTTCGATGTCCTCGACACACATTTTGCATCGAATATACATATATACCATATGCAACTATGTATATATATATATATATATATATATATATATATATAAAGAGAGAGAGAGAGAGAAAGAGAGATATTTTTATTTTATTTTATTTGAGAGTTTCGCAAATGGTGTAGACGGGAAAAAGTTAAAAGCTTTCGTGTGTCCAACTGAATCGTTGATATCAACGATGTCCTTCCTTTCCTTCATCTTATCCTCTTTCTCTTTTCTTGGGATTCTCGTAAGTACGTATCGCTGACATTGTGTTCAACTTTCAAGAGTGAAAAGTATGTTTCTAACGATATCAATCTTCGATCTCAAACTGATCTTTGGTAAACGACATATCGAAGTCGGTATATTTTTATGTTAGACAACAAAGTTTCTTTACGATTTTAGTTGGTCTATAGAATGGATTAACACGAACACACATTTAATTTATTACATGTGTTACTTCGATTATGAGTGTATTTTATTATGCGTATACGAATGATAAAGTTTATAACTAAGATATTGATCTCGAACGATGTTCACTCTTCTACGACCTAGCTAAGACTATTGCCGTAAACAAACCTCGAAAGGAACCAAGGACAAAAGAAATTTAAATATGTTATATATCTATGATTGTATACGGTCACATTGCTACACTCTATGATTTAAATGTAAATATTTGTCTGTATATATGTATATATATATATATATATACATTTATATTTAGGTAAAATATAATAGAATTTATATGATTATTAATTATCACTTTTCGTATATAATAACGAATTTATTTCATTTAATTATTATAATTAATTCTTTATAGTAATGTATATATTTAGGTAGAATACAAAAGGATTTATATGATTATTAATTATCATTTTTCGTATATACTAACGAGTTTAGTTCGTTTAATTATTATAATTGATTCTCTATAATAATTCAATTTTTTGTCATGTCTAAAAAAAACAAAAAGGAAAACAAAAACAATTGATAAGGAAATGAGAATCTGAAATTTATGCAGATATAACAATATTACAGTAAGAATCATTTTTCTTCGAATACAACTGATTGATATAATAATTAATTTTGTGGAATAAAATTGTAATAATTTATCCATAGGTTAACAACCCAAATTGGTCTGTGTCGATAGAATAATTATATAATTTGCAAATAATATTATTATTTATATTAGTAGAATTATTGTATTACAATTTTCTAATTATATAATTAGTTTAGCAGATACGAATAAAAGTAAAAATTAAATTAACTACATAAGAAAATATAATTACAAAATTAATTATTTATAATGTTAATATAATCAATTATTTATATAAGTATTAGATTATATTTAAAAAACGTGAACAAATTTTTAACGAAAAGTAACGTTTGAGTTCCTGACAATAAAATTAAATCAAACCTTACATACATACATATATACATACATACATACATACATACATATATATATATATACGTGTACACTATATACACACACTTCACGATTGCATATTCTTACAAATATAATATCAAACGAAATGTATATACAATTATAAAAAAAAAAAAAAAAAAAAGAAAAAGATCGATCTACTGATCAAAGAGAAACTATTGATAAAAGAATAAATAAAATTTAATTGATATGTGAGCGTTATGATCCATTTGAAAAGGAATTATCGCGATGATTTCGTAAAGGTGGCTCGTAAATTAACGCTTGTTACACATCTTTTATGAATTATTGCGAGTTCTCCTCGACGGAATGCCTTTATCCTCGGCAACGTTAAGGTTTAGCGTGACTCTCGAGACAAATGTAGCATGCACGGCCTTGAACATCCATTGTCCCGAAGTTTCTCTCCATCGATCATACCAAGAACAAGGGTAGGAACCCAGAGAAACGTTAAAGGGAAAGGAAAATATCTATAGCTTTGCGTGTATGTATTATATATATATATATATACATATAGATATATGTACATATATATATATATATATGTATAACAATGTTAGGTGTACAAAAAATAGATTAGACAAATTAGCCTTTACTCTCACGTGTCTGTTAGGCGTTAAATACTCAATCGATGACGTCCGAACCTTTTTAGTTGATCGAACGATCTTTAGATCAAAGAAGTGAATAAGAAAGAGAAAGATAAAGAGAAAGAGAAAGAGAAGAAGGGAAAAAGAGAAAGAGAGAGAGAGACGGAGAAAGAGCGAGAAGTTCAAAGTAATTGCATTTGTTATCAGTCTAGGTATAAGGAATTTAAATACAACGAGAAAAAGAAGAAAGACAGAGAGAGAGAGAGAGAGAGAGAGAGAGAGAGAGAGAGAGAGAATGGGAGTATAAGTGAAAATTGAAATTCCAGAGGAAGCTTCAAGGAAGAGAGTCTTTGAATGCTCTTTCGAAATAGGAGATTATGGAGAAAGTACTTTGTACGAGTAAAAGGATAAAAGAAAGAAAAATAAAGTAGAAGAGAAAAAGAGTTAGATAGATAGATAGAGAGAGAGAGAGAGAGAGAGAGAGAGAGAGATACGTTCGTTCTTCGACTTATGAGAATCGCAAATTTTCCAGGTGAAAAATCAGTCAAGGCCAAATGAATTCGCGGGATCGTACACCTTCTCACAATCAAGAAAGAGTTTCCATTTATTCGATGGATCATGTCATGCAGTACCGTACCATGCCGTGCAATGCAGTACTATGTCGTGCAGTACTGTACTATGCTGTGCAGTAGTATTGTATCATGCTGTCTTACTGACGATTGACGCTCCATTTTTTGACATGATATTTTGTTTTACTGGTAGATAATAAAAAAAGATATTCTTCGAGAGTGAGTGAGAATGATACGAAGAATGGAAATAGAGAGAAAGAAAAGGAGAGAATATCAAAAGAGAGGGAATAGAAAAATTGTAAAATGAAAGAAGAGAGAAGATATGAGAATTGTGTAAAAAAAAAAAAAGAAAAGAAAATAAGAGAGAGAGAGAGAGAGAGAAGACATAAAAATTGTGTTAAAAGAAATAGAAATAATAAAATATAAGGGAGAAAGACAGGAAGAAAGAAAAATGGATAGAGAGAGAGAGAGAGAGAGAGAGAGAGAGAGAGAAGATATGAAAATTGTGTTAAAAAAAAGAAAAATAATAAAATACAAGAGAGAAAGACAGAAAGAAAGATAGAGTGAGAGAGAGAGAGAGAGAGAGAGAGAGAGAGAGAGAGAGAATTCTCTGACGATCGTTGTTTTCACGATAAATCACAAACGCAAAGTCGGACCGCGGGTAACGGGATTCTCGGTGGTCGCACAACTTCGTGGACAATTAATGAACGAATTAATTAAATCTCTCGTTCACCGAGAAATTAGCAGTGCGCTCGGGAGTTGGCATTTGTGGCGGAAATAGGACCAAGCGTGCTGAGTTGTCTCGCGATCATTTAACAACTTTGACTTTTCCTTTTATATCTCGTTGCTTCTTCTTTCTTTATTTATTTCTCTATTTTTGTACTTCTTTATTTCTCTCTTCCTTCGTATTATTATGAATATATAATTATGATCACGTATAGAATGTTCATTAGTTGAGAAAGAGAGAGAAAGAAAATTTTATTTGTTACGATCTTTACATTTTTGTTCGAAATTTTGACAACGACATTAACTAGAGACTTTTATTGAATTTTATTTATATATAATAGAAATAATTTTGTATTGATTTTAAGTATATGTGTGTATGTGTGTGTGTGTGTGTGTATATATATATCTATAAAATATTAATATAATTTCATATAAAAAATTGTTAAAATATATAACAATGTATAAGAAAGGAAACAAAACAGTACTAAAAATGTAATAAACTTGTATCAATTTTGAGAAAAAATGTATTATTATTGTTAGTATTACTATTATTATTATTATGTTGGTATATCATTTTATTTCTATTATAAATTTGAATAATTGAAAAGTTATAAATGTAACAGTGTCGAATTTTTATTTACATCGCTGTTGTTTAGACTTTCGAATATGAGAAATTTTAAATATCATTGCAAATATTTGTGACTTGAGTTTTCTATCTTAACCTTCCTCTTTTTTTTTCTTTACAAACGAAATGTCAAACTTTTTATACAGGATATACTACACATTTATCAAATAATAATACACGTACAAACTAGGACGAATTTTCGTTGTTATAAGAGTATTACTTGTATAACAATATATAAAAAATAAAAATAAATATACGCAAACATATATATATATATATATATATATATATATATATTGCATGTAATAAAAATAAAAAAGAAGAGAAAAATATATATCTACGTAAACATCTATACATAAAAATAACAATACACATAAAAATAAAAAAAAAGAGACAAGAAAACATAAATAAATACGTACTTATATAGGTAATACTCAATTCTGTTATCGTCGTTACGGCCATTTTTTTTTATATTCCTTTTATATCATTCCTTACAGTTCGATTCGTCGGATCGAATAAAGGCGTTTGTTACGGATAAAATCCGATGGGCAATCGTAGAACGTAAAGAACGCAAAAGATAAGATCGATATCCTTTTGAGATTCGTTTGAGACTGGTAACGGTTGAATTGGTCGTTACTCTGATTAATTCTACTTTCATGGAGGATGCGTATACGTATTTCTACGTTAAATCGAAGCAAGGGCGTTGTCCTCTTTACAAACAATCAGTTCGCCACACGTATCGACGGGAATCCACAATTTTCGGAGTTGGAGTAAGAGAGCTCGCGCACGGCATTCGAATCCGGTAATTTCAAGTCCGGTTTACATAAATTACCGGCTTGGCCGATATTATTATTTCCTGCGAGACGTGAATTCTAATCGGATATCTCTCTCTCTCTCTCTCTCTCTCTCTCTCTCTCTCTGTGTATGTGTGTATCTGTGTGTGTGTGTGTGTGTGTGTGTCATCATGGTCGGTTTATATTTTACTTAATATTTAATACATTTGAATCATTTCGTTTTTCAACGAAAATTTTCTCGACGACATATGTAATCAAATGTCAATAAAAGTTAACATATAAAACAAAGAGAAAGAAAATTTCGTATATAAAAAATATTAAGATGAATTAATATATGGAGATAAGAAAGAAGAGGAAAAAATATATATTTATATATTTATTATATATTAGTGAATATGTGATATAGTAAATATCTGTGTTTATTATATAAATACATATATTTAGTATTTATGTATATATGTGCATATCCTATCTCTCTTAAAACTATATAATAATTATATTAGATATAATTAATATATATAACAATAATATATATAAACACTACCATATCTATTATCATCACATATAATACGCACAAACAAATAAATAAATATATATATATATATATATATAAAACTCATTTTTCATAACGCATTAGCCCAATCCGTTTCTTCTATTATTTAACAATCCCTTCCTCACAATATTACTTGTTATATATTTGAACGGGTTAATTAACGATATCTATCATTTACTACTTACCTGTATCTATATAAACATAAGCAGCGAAGGGAAAGACCGATCGATAGGATATAATCTTGGATTATGAATCCCCAAGGCACAATAACCGTACGTATAATCCTACGCTTTCTAAAGCATGCTAACCTGTACGCACCATTAAACTCACTTTGCGTCTATTATGCTTCGCGTGGATGAAAGAGTCCATTAGGATTGGGGGATGGAGAGGGGATGGAGAGGGGAACTGACGGGAAGAGATAGAGAGGGGGAGGAGTAGGGTTGGCGTTGGGGTTGAGGTGGGGGAGGCGAAAGGGTGAGTTGGGAGGGTGGCTGACGGGGTTCGAATTGCTGTTTCTTCGAACTTATTGCTACGATGCGATCTCAACAATCGCGAATTGAACTGTTCGATTGGCGTTCAAGATTGTTATTGTACGTACGATCAGCTCGATGCAACGAACCGATTCAGAAACTCGTAGTATCGTAAAAGTACTATGTAATAGGGAGTGAGAGAGAGAGAGAGAGAGAGAGAGAGAGAGATAGATAGGTGGATAGATAGATAGATAGAGAGAGAGAGAGAGAGAGAGAGAGAGGGAGTAAAAGGGAAGCGAAATTATTGACTTTCAAGACGACGTACGAGCGATGAGCGTGTACTTCAAGCGAGATGACCGATAATCGCTTGATTTATGATCTCGTTTACGGTCGTTAAAGCAACGTAAGTGCTCGAACTTTGCCATTCCGTGTGTGTATCACGATCAGTTTAGCTTCGATTGGCTCCGTTAAACATCTCGGACAAAATAATATATTCGGATTCCGTTCTAACCGATCACGATTTCTGTTTATACGGTTTAGATCTTATCAAGCTTTTATTTATGAGTAATGATGGTGATAGAATTGATATTAATGGTTATTAATAATAATGAAATAATGATAAGAATCATATTTATTATTATTATTGTTGTTGTTGTTGTTGTTGTTGTTGTTATTATTAGAAAATAATAACATTAAATAAAATAAAGTAATTAAATTATTAATATTATGATTCTTTTTTTAAATATTAATTAATAAATTAATACAATAATGGTGATGAATATTAATAAAAAATAACACTAAATGAAAGAAAATCGTTGTAATAAAATAATAAGATTAAATAAAATAAAATCGAAATACGTACTAATAATTAGATCATAATAATACTTACAATATAATCATCAATAAAGAAACAATAATATAATAATAAAATAGTAATACTGACATAATAATAATAATAATAATAATAATAATAATAATAATAATAATAATAATAATAATAATAATAATAATAATAAGCTATAACATGAACAATCTTTAAGAATAAACATCAAGCTTTGGGTATCAGTAATATTTGATAAATGAGAAGGTTAAAAAGAATGAAAAATAAAAAGCAACGTAACAACAGAAAATCCACATTATCCGTATTATTTCTTTTTGAATTTTAACTATAACCCATACACGCCGTACCAGTTTCATTTAGGTATGTTAGCCGCTTATATAAAATCCAGTTTTATGGTCAGAGCAAAAATGTCTCGGTCGTTAATCACGTTAACTTGGCAAACTTACTTTTTCCGCTTTGGATTGTTACTTTTATTTTTCTCTAACTCTTCCCTTTTCGTCTTTTACTTATAGCGAGCAGTATACTCTATGTATCGCCAGTAATATCCTCGTTCTCTTCCTTGTCGACGTCATCCTCGTGCATTCTCGTGCATTTTCGTGCATTATCGCGATGTCTCTACCCTCGTTGTCGACGAGAAGGGAAAGTTACCCTTCCGTAGCTATCTCTCTTTCCTTTCTTTCTTCTTTCGAGTTCTCTAACCGTTAACCGCATCTCCTTTCCTCCTCAGTTACTCTCTCTCTTTCTCTCTTATTCAGTGTCTCTTATTCTGTCTCCTTTCGTTTCTAGCAATCCTCTTTCAGCACCGTGTCTCGGCTAAATTAGGCGACGAGAGAGTAAGAAAGGAAGTACGCGCCACGTTCCTTGCGACGGCTCGTTAGGCATTTATAAATAAATAATTCATTCGTTTCCTCGACAAAATAAATACTACCAAGTCTTCCAAGCGTTTCGTACTTCGTCAGGAATATACACACACACACACACACACACACACATACATGTACTGATACATGTATATTATACTTAAAACCTTTCTATGTTAACGTAACGATACTTTAAACCTAACGATATATTTATATGTGTGCATGCGTATAAACTTTGGACAAATACATATATACATATATATAAATACATATGTATATGTGTATGTATATATGTTAAATGTCTACGTATCTGTCCCATGTATCTTTCGATCCGTGATATGTCTCTGTGTTAGTATATACTTATATCGAAACGAAACAATGAGAGAAAGAGTCGAGCGAAGAAATTGGGACTGCAGGATACTCCGTTGCATAACGAGTAGCTTTAATTGACTCCACTCTGAAATTGTGATGTAAAATGAATCCACGGCGAGTAGCTGGCGAAAGAGAAAGAGAAAGATAGAAAGAGACCGAGACCGACACAAGAGAGACAGAGAGAAAGAGAGAGAGAGAGAGTCATTGCCGAGCACGAAAGCACCCGACTGATCTTAATTTTCTAAAGGGAAAACGCGGTAATTTAAGTGTCACCATAATTTCATCCAAACGAGCCCCGTTTCGAATTGCGAAAGTAATTCGGCCCTTTTTGGGTGATACGAATCGTCTTCTGGACTGAAAACGTGTTATCGTATATTCTCATGAAAATTTAATTGTTCACGTGATAATACTCTCTTCCTTGTGACAAAGAATCTTGAAAAACAAATTAATAATAAGTACTTTAAGAGAAATTAAAAAAGAAAAGAAGAAAAAGCAACGCTCTCATACGATCGATCGATTATTATAATCGATTATTATGAAGAAAATCGATAGAATTTCAAGTACTCTTATATAAAAGAAAGAAGAAAAATCTTGTTTTACGAAAAATCAAAGGTAAAATATTTTTCTTCGGAAAACTTTATTCTTCGTTTGATTTAATTCAATAATATTAAAAAAAAGATAAACGATCGATAGGCCGTCTTAGAGTCAATTTGTAAAAATATAAGGGTAGATTGACAGCTAATCTAAGAGACATTTGATTCAAAAATATATATTAAATATATAAATAAATATATAGAAAGAATTATAAGAATATTAATAAGTAATATGGAAAATAATTGACGACGTTATCGTGCCAAATTAATTTCTCGTAATTACCTGAACCGACGACCGTTCTTCCTCCTCTTTCTAAATTCACATTTTATTACATATAATTCCATATAAAATAACCCAGGTGATCATATAAAATGCCTTTTCTTATTGTCAGCCAACACGAGGTAATAACGAAGACTCCTTAAAAGGGTCGTAAAGTCTATGGTTGGGACCCTTAATCACGATAATTTCTTTCGACCAACCCTCCGCGTTGTATTATCGTTGAAGGTTCCATGGGCTATCGTATTTCGGTAATATCGACTTCGCCATTTGACAGTCCTCGAGGAATTCTCAATCGGGTATATCAGAAACGCGATAACGTGAAATACTATATACGAGGGTGGAGTTTGGATGGTGAGGGGTGGATAGTGAGGGATGATGGGAGAATGGTGGTAGTAGTAGTAGTAGTATCAGTAGCAGTGATGGTGGTGGTATTCCTTAAAGTGAGAAACTCCCTGTGAAATGGAAGATAGGTCAGGGAAAATAGGTTCACTTTGTACCAACTGACACGTTCTTATAGAAGAGTACGAGAATCCCTTTCTGATTCATTCTCACGTTTCAAATACATATGAACATTCCCAGCTCATGATCTTACTATATTTTTCTCATATATAAAGTAACTGATCTAGTTATTGAACGTATAAAAACATCGTTCTCTAAAAAATCTGACTCTTCTTTCGAAATTTTCGATAAACCTTTCAAGATTTCATTGATAATATAATATAGTTATTATCGTTAGTATTGTAGTTTAATATATTTTGTAAATGGTATTAAATGGTATTATTATATTTATTTGCTCTTTAATATTTTTTAAACGTGTAATCGATACTTTCAATGAATGATCGGTATTATATATTTATAATATAATATTCTCATGTAATATAATTAACAACGATCCTGACGCTATTTCAAATATTTCATTACATATGTATAACGATCAAAATATTCATATATTTGTATCGATCATTTAATTTATTAAAATATTTATTATTAATTAATATACATATTAAATAGATAAGTATAATTGAAGATTCTAAGTTTAATGGAGAAAGTATAATAATGTGAATTTTTTAATATCTTTTTTATAAAACATGCTCGTGAAGTTGAATGAGTATATCGATTCCTTTTTCCTTTTTCCTTTTTTTTTTTTTTTTTTTTTTTTTTTTTTTTTTTTTTTTTTTTTTTTTTTTTTTTTTTTTTTTGAATGGGTTCAACATGGATCGTGTTAAGAATATTATTAAGAAGAGTTTCATTTAACTCTCTACAACCAACTTTTTTTTTTCTAGCGCGCTATGAGAAAGTATCTTTGATAAAAGTTATTTCCTTTTTTACGTAGAATATGTTATCATTAGATAAAGAATATAAGTTCTTATTTTTAAAAAATAATATCTAAGTTGATCTTGAAATAATCTTCAAATCTATTCCACTATATATATATATATATATATATATATATATATATATATATATTTTATATAAGATAATTTTTCAATACCATCACTCACATTCGAAGCTTGATTCTTCTTCTTATCGATTTTTCATGTGATAGCTTATTATTACTATTATTTTTATTATTTTCTTGTTGTTTTTATTTTATTATTATATTATTTTTATTACGATTATATTGATAATATTATAATTTCATTATTATTATTATTATTATTATTATTATTATTATTATTATTATTATTATTATTACGATCAAATTAATTCTATTACGATTTTATTATATCTTATGTAAAACAATTTTACAAACAATTGAAAATAATGAAATAAGATTTAAAAAATACAAACATACATATATACTCAAGTGCATGAGTTCAAAATTACATTACGTTATAAACTATAAAGATTTAAAGGAATGTCGATGAAATTTCATATTTGAAAAAATACAATTCATCTATACTCGTGCATAGAGATTTTTTCTTTTCTTTTTTTTTTTCTTTTTTTTTATTTTTTTTTTTTTTATTATCGAAATATTTCGATGTCCAGTCTTATTAGATGATTCATCCTTCATGTACATACATCCAACGTACATGTATACGTACACGTCTCCCGGTTGATTTAGATTTAGAAAGAGAATTTATCTAGATAATAATACCCGACGAATCCGATAAGGAAAAGCTGGCACGTATCCAATTTTCTCCGAGGCAAATAACAGCAGGTGTTTGCCAACATCGTTTAATTTCGTGTGACGCTATCAAATACACCCAACAAATCCTTATACCGCGGCGTTAATTCGTTCCTAAATGACAAGGATGACGAGAGACGAGCTTCATAGAAAAACCTTCACTGACAGAGTCAAGCTTTTGTTCATGATTCTGAATTCTGAACACGTGCATCCCTTTAATCCGTTATCATTTTCATCCCTTCTAATATTACGACGAAAATCGTTCTGATATTTTCTTGTACCTTATCTTTTTTTTTCTCTCTTTTCTTTTTTTTTCTTTTCTTTTTTTTTTTTCCTTTTTTCCCTTTTTTACAATTATAACAAATACGTGACATATTTTCTTGTTTAAGTTAAATTTTTCTCGTGTTAAATTTTGTACGCGCGCGCGTGTGTGTGTGTGTGTGTACCTGTATAAATAATAAAAATAATATAAATATAATAATAATATAATAATAAATAATATAAATATAATTAAAATTATCGACGAATATATATACACAGACACACATAAATTTAACATAAGAAAGAAAAAAATATGTATATATACAATACTATATATAGTATATATATATATATATATATATATATTCATCGATAATTTTAATTATATTTATATATATATATATATATATATATATATATCATTTTTCTTTTGGAAAACAAAAATTTAATTCTCATTCGATGTTTAATAATTAAAACATTTGTGTTATTTTTTTTTTGTTTCCTTTGCACGAATCACTAATTACATATTGGTTATATTATATTCGTTCGTTAATATGTAATGGGATATTACATGCGTCAAGTTCGAAATGTCACCTTTGTTTATGCTAACGCATACGAGTTGGATATTCCTGACGATTATATAAACCATCACGGGAAAGCACGAGTCATGAAAGTCTAATAACAAAGGCATTGTTATTTCGACATTGACTCGCACCGAGGTTGAATCTCCTATGTATGTACGTATGTACGTACGAACAGAGAGAAAATGCACGTCGACGCGGTTGAAACAACCCTAATCGCGTCAGCCAGGACAGCGTCCGGAATTTTGCGATGATTTGAAAGCTGGGAATACCTGGAAATTAATAGTGACGTAAATACGCGACTAGAGTTTCAATGAGCATGCGTCGTTTATAAGTATGTAACATGAAATTTTTATCGAAAATAATAATAATAAAATATTTTTAAATAGCGTTTAGCGATCGATTATTTTTTTAATTTTAATTCGACTGAAAATCGAACAGTAATAATCTACGAATATAAATTAAATAATTTTCTACGTAAAAAAAAAAAAACAAGATCAATTATTTAAATAATAATAATAATAATAATAATAACAATATACATATATATATATATATATTCATATATTGCATAGATTATTAGTTTAAGGACTTGATAGGAAACAAAAGTTGTATACACAAAAAAATCTACTTATTTCTTATTAAATACGAAACACAAATACATGATGTAACGTATACAAATTTTTGTTTTGTTTACTTCGTATATAATATCGTATCTTTCTGTTCGTTGTTCAGTCAATTACCAGAGCTCGTTTAGTAAACGAACTTTAGACTGGAACTAATCAAAGATATATCACATATATAGATATACACATATATATGTATAATCGATTTCTCTCTATTACCTTCTAAGATAATTATATGCAAGTATTGAAATAATAAGACATACGAGAAACTTGTGAATATCTTTACTTCTCGAGAAAATCAAAGACAATGTACACGTGCATACGAACAAGTCGGTAATGTGCTCTTATAATTAATCGATATCCTCTTCGCTCGTCGCACTCGCTTATCATTCGTCCTATCGCAATTCGACGATAAATTTATTATATCCCTTATTATTATAATTCAAATATCGAATACGTAAAACATTATAAGAAATATCGTAAGATAGTTTATAATAAATTTTTTTCATCGATATTTCGTCTTACTAAATTTTCATTCTAAACTGAAATATTTCTAAGAAGATAAGAATCATCTTCGATCTTTATCAGGAGTAATAATTTCGATTCATTCGGTATCATTTGAAATTTCAATGACGACAAAATTCACATTCTGTATGTATATACGTACGTACGTACGTTCGTATCTATGTATTTATCTCCTGTATATCCATTGTACCGCTATACGTTTCTTTTTTTTTCGTCCTTTCTTTGTTTCTCTCTCTCTCTCTCTCTCTCTCTCTCTCTCTCTCTCTTTTTCTCTTCTTTTTTACAAGATAAGCTTTAACTCGATCCTTCCTCTTTGCCACCAACATCGTAACGAAACGTGGATAACATCCACGTAGAATAGAACGGCAAGACAAACGATCAGAGATATCTCCTCACGAGATTCTGCGCGTTCGTATACTTACACACACGCATACACACACGTATATACACACACATACGTAAACTTATACACACGCAAATATACACACACGTGCACAAAACTTACACGAAATTACATATACATTCATACACCATATACACATACATCATATACATACGCATACACACATATACGCGTATACATACGTCCATGTTTATATACGAAACAAGTAACATGGTATTTGCGTGTCCTTTTTACTGGCTGATATCTCGCTATCTCCAAGCTACTGAAAAACTTTGTGCGGACGTATCCCCGAGGGCTTTCCTTGAAAGGGTCAGAGAACCTTTAATTTTTTGACTTATCCTGATACGGACTTTAAATGAGTTTTCACGAATTTCAAACTGTTGATAACTGTATCGTTACAATTGGTCGTCGTTTAAATTTAAACAAATCGGAATTAGATATATACTCGCCAAATTGTTTATACGCTTCGACTTATCTTTTCTGTTTTTCTTCTTTTCTTTTTTCCTCTTTCGTTCGTTCTTTCGTTCTTTCGTTCATTCGTTCGTTCGTTCGTTCGTTCGTTCGTTCGTTTGCTTGTTTGACGTAGATACATTGAAATATATCTATATATTATTTAACTATTTTATTATTATTATTATTATTATTATTATTATTATTATTATTATTATTATTATTATTATTAATTCTAAGTCGTAAGGAAATACAAATTGTATGATGTCATCATTGAGTACAAAAATAAGTGAGAGAAAAATAGAAAACAAGAGATTTGTCATCGAAATTAAATTACACTGGTTCGAAGCATTTTTCCTTTTTTTTTTTCTCTCTCTTTTTTTTTTCAGCACGACGAAAGGTTTCACAATCTTTTTGACATTCAATTTTTAACGAGAATTTAAAAATGAGGAATTAAAGGAAGATAGTTGGAAGATGGTCGAAAAAATATATCGTCGTCTTTCGTCATGGTAAATTCAAGATGGAGGAAACTCGGAAGACTAACGGTAAACGGTTTAAATCTAAGCTGTTACACGTCACGAATTTCCTAACGTAGTTTCTCTCCTTCGAGAGACATGAACAAGAGGATAGTCTATCCCGAAAATTAATTCATTGTCGAAACAACCGAGTCGATATATATATATATATGTATATATATATATATATATTTTATATTTATATGTATGTATATTTCATCGGACTTCACTCATAGACATGAGACAAATTATAGTAAGAGATAAATTATTCTAACTCTTTTGTTCTTTTCCACTTTCTTTCTCTCTCTCTATTTTTTTCTCTCTTCAGAGTTTTCAGACCTTATCGAGCGTATTATCATAGTGATAAGAAAAGGAAGAAATAAAAAACTTCGAAGCAGTATGAACACGACGTGAGACGAAGAAACAAAGGAAAACTATAAAAATATAATAAAAAAAGAAAGAGAAGAGAAAAAAGAAGATATTTGTTTTTCCCATAAGCGTACCATTTCGTTCTTTCATAAGATGTTTTTAACATCTTTCAAGAAAGAAATAAAAAAGGCTATTTTCGAATATCATCTTTAAAATTAGCTAATTGAGATATATAAATAAGGGATAGAAAGGAAAGAAGAAAAAATAAAAAGAAAAATACATCGAGCTTTAAGCTCGTAATGATTTACTAGAGTATCCGGGTATATCGCCTGAAAGTAGGCAACCCCTCGTACTTAATCGATAATGCAGTTACCAACGTTATCTCTTCCTAAGAAAAATGATTTCTTTTTTCTTTTCTTTCCTTTTCCTTTCTTGTCTTTTCTAAACAAAACAACAAAGGCCTATTTTCGTAATTACATTAATTATTCTTTGTCATCTTGACGATAGAACGAATTTTCACGACCTTCTTTCGATTCGTTTCTCCGAACGATTAGAAAAAACGTGATCTAACCTATAAAATATATCCGGCGATATACTTATAAACGCTCGAAACACACTTCGACGACTTGTATGTGACAATTATTGCAATATGATGTGTATGTGTGTGTATATATATATATATATATATTACATATATATATACACACATATATATATGTATATATAATATAGGTATATCTGTATTTATATATAATTTTTTATGTATATTTTTATGTATAATCTTTGAATTATTTTTTATTCATCATCGTCAATATATCATTTCTAATTTTTTTGAATGATGTCTCCGTTCTGTTCATATGTGTATATATATATATATATATATATATATATATATCACTTACTCGTATATAGTCGTTCTTTCGGTTTCCATTTTGAACGTTCTCATGTCATGTATTAAACATTTAATTTCTCGAAAGTTCGTTCATGCGTGCGAATAGCTCCCTTCATTCGTGCACGACGACTAAATGTAACGTCCGCACGCATTCGCGTGTATAATCCCGGTCTATACTCATTTTCATTCGAACCGTTGTTGTTCGTTATACACCTTACATAAAGATATTTAACGTCACCGCGAACATATGTGTATGTGTGTGTGTATGTATGTATGTTATGTATATATGTTTTACGTGACTTATATGTGTCTCTTTGTGTTGCATACATGCTTGCGTGCGTATATATGTATGTATGTGTATGTATGTGTACGTGTATGTATGGTCGTTACGTTAATATCGTAATATCGTTAATCTTAAAGATAATAATTTAATCGAATATTTCGAATAAAGGGATCGTCATTTTACATGTAACGCATTACTTACAAACGTAGAATTTTTATACTTAGCAATTCTTTTTGCGATCCTTCGAACCATAATTACGTGTTTACAATTAATAATATATATGTATATGTATATGTATATATATATATATATATATATATATATATATATATGCATACTTTTTTTTCGTATCTTTTCGTTTCGTCGTACGATGGAATGAGAGGACAAATTTATAAGAAAAGTAAGATATGTGTTGTATTCGATCGTTTCATTGATAATTCATAATTCATCGATGCAAATCTATATAATGAATTTTCGATAATTAATTTGAACCTGTTCCTTTTGGTTTTTTATAAAACGACAAAATCTGATGTAATTATTGAATACAAATATTTCATGTAATTACAAGATCGTAAAATTAAGGAATAGAAAGAAAAAAATAAAAAAGAAAGAGAAAGAAATATGTAGAAATATATTCAATCACACATATGTGTATATGTGTGTGTGTAATTAACATTATATTTAATTTCTTCGATTTTTATCTAATTAAATAATAATTATCACAGATGGATCGAACGAAAAGAAGAAAATAATCGATCGATCGATCGATCAATCGTTCCGACGTACAACGATGCATAGATTTATATATTCGAAAACTATTTTTAGATAACCGAGGAAGAGTAACGAATAGTCGATAATGGACTGATTCGAGATCGTGTTCGGTCGTTCAAATTCGTCCATTTTTTTCTCTTTTTTTTTTTTTTTTTTTTTCTTTCGGAGCTCTGATTACTTACTTTCATTCTTTTATATTTTAAATGTGTACTTGAATATCATCGAGAGAGATAGTGAGAGAAAGAGATAAAGAGAGATAGAAAGAGAGAGAGAGAGAGAGAGAGAGAGAGAGAGAGAGAGAGAGAGAGAGAGAGAGAGAAAGAGAGAGAGAAAGAGAGAGAGAAATAAAATGAAATTTACATGATCGATTATTATCAGAAATCAATAAAAAATCGACCGAATGCGATCCAATAATCATGTCGTTGATTTTACATGTTCGATAATACCACTCTGCGATCCACGATTTATTTTTTTTCTTTCTTCTTTTTTTTTCTTCTCTTTTTTTCGTGCAAAATTCTGAGATATTTTTAAATATACATATACACCCTCATATATATATATACACACACACACATATATATATATATACATATGCGCATACATATATGATTTATGAAATCAGATTGTTATTAAATATGGGTCGCAGAGGGAATAACCTTTTATACACGCGTTTTAACATTGCGATTAATCACGTACCTTTATATATATATATATATATATATATATATATATATACACATATATATACATATATATATATTTATTTATATACAGTACTCTGTCAAAAATGTATCATACCTAAGAATAGATATATATTTGTACTTAAATGTGTGTTAGGGTAGAAAACATAGTATTCGTCATTTCATAGGGGTTGAGAGAGGGAAAAAGGGAGAGAGAGGTGGGAGAAACCTTTGTGACTATCTTTGTCAAGCGGCACAAAGGTCGTCCTGATTTTTACAACCTAACAAACGGTGCGCAATTGAGTGTGCGCAAACTAAGCGCAAAAATAAAGCGCATTGATCGAACTCGTCGAACAACGAATTTGTTTCAAACTTTTTTTTCTGCTTTTTCTTTTCTTTTCTGTTTTTTTTCTTTTCTTCTTTTTTTTTTTTCTATGTTTTGTCACCTCGAAAACGATCGGTGTACGATTCGTGCAAGGCTTACGATGATTGGGTTGGTAAACGATGAAACGCAAATTAAGATCGTGGTTGAGAATTTAAAAGAATTTGCAAATAAATAAAAGAAATAAGAGGAATCCAAAATATTCGATCAATTTCCTTTATTTTATTTATTTTATTTCTCCTTTGTTTATTTGTGAGCTTAATAATTCACAAATAAAAAAACAAAAATGACAAATGTGATGTACAAATTAAAGATCAGTTAATCGAATTGATTAAAATTAATTTGAGAACAAAAGGAAAATCGTTTGTTTCTTACACTTATTCAATTCTGTTCAATTGGAAGTGAACACGTTTGTGTCGCTTGGCAATTGACAATTATAAGATGGTACTTTCTTAAGTGATAAATATTTGTTATCTACAATAACACATTTAATTGAGTAAGTTAAGTACAAAGATACACTCTTGAGTCTGTGATACTTTTCGAACGGAGTAATATATCTTTATGTGTGTATATATATAGGTATATATATACACACATATATATATATATATAATGCTTTACAATTCTTATGGCTAAGTTTCTTAAAAATTATATATCAGATCCTCCGGACTTTTTTTCTTTTCTTTTCTTTTCTTTTCTTTTCTTTTTTTTCACTTTTTTTCTTTTTTTTTCTTTTTTTTTTTTTTTTTTTTGTTTAATTCACCTAACGCTCTTTTTGACCGATCTACATACATATATGTGTGTAACGTGTACAAGTTTATTATTTTTATATCTGTTTGTATGTATGTATTTTTGTCTTTGTCTCGTATGTAGGCTCTTCTTGTTTTGCACGTAATACAAATATATATATATGTGTGTGTATGTGTGTGTATGTGTGTGTGTGTGTGTTTGAAAAATGATTAATGAAAAGAAAGGAAGAAGAAAAAATAAGAAAAAGAGAAAAAAACAAAAAGAAAGTAAATTTAGAATTATTAATAAAAATTAATAATAAGATATTATTTATATATACATATATAAATATATTAAATATATTGATGTTTCGACAGAGAATGAAATTAATTAAATATATTGTATCGTGCTTTCTCTCTCGCTTTATTTTCTTCTTTTTCAATAAACAGTAGAGTCATACATAGAGGAAGAAAAAGTGAGTGAAAGAGAAAGATACAAAGAAGAGAGAGAGAGAGAGAGTCAGGATAAAACGAAGCAAACGGAGTAGATACATCTCTGACTTTCTTAGGCTCGTCACGGGCAATCAGACTTCGAGAGGCGAAGGCACATAGTCTACAGAAGAGACTACTACTTCTAAAAAGAAACCCAGCTTAGGATTTCTTGAGAAGAAGAACGTGAAGCTGGATGCGTAGTTGGAAGAAACTAGAGAGAGAAAGAGAGAAAAACAGAGAGAGAGAGAGAGAAAGAGAGAGAAAGAGAGACAGAGATAGAGAGAGATATAGATAGATCCTTTTCGCGAGGGAAGATTTGCGAGTGCCTCAGGCTTTTGGAATTCGACGAGCCGTAAAATTGAAATATCGATTGCTCTACTAACCAAGAAAGAGAGAAAGAGATAGAGAGAAATAGAGAGAGAGAGAGAGAGAGAGATACACAGGAAGATATATATATATATATATAGAGAGAGAGAGAAAGGGAGAGAGAGAGAGGAAGATCTAAGATCTACGTGTTCGTTCCAAGTCCCACGTGAAAACACCAATAACGTTCGACAAACATAAGACAAACTTTTGCTCGTCGCTATGAACCGAGTTCTCCGGCTAAACTCGAACCAAAAGTCGAGCTTCTCCAATCATTGCTTACTCATCCGTCGACGGTTTTCGCTTTTTCGTTTACCTAACACACAGCATCCTTACCGCAAAAATTGCGCGAATTTCGAATGAAAGATACCGAACTCTTTCGTTTCATTTATGCTCACTATTTTTACGATTTTACGATTTTTATTTCCCTTTTCTTCTCTCTTTTTTTCTTTTTTTTTTTTTATTCGAGCATTGATAACGGAAATTGCATTTTAATCTCTCTCTCTTTCTCTCTCTCTCTCTCTCTTTCGTTCTCTGCCGTTATTGTGAATTCAAAAAATCAGTGAAAACTGTCATAGTAAAAAATGTGAACGTAAAGCAGTGATATATATATATATATATATATATATATATATATACTAT
>NC_057701.1:3503286-3508286 GCF_014466175.1 Vespula pensylvanica | reverse complement strand
AGCTTCTTTACTTTTTTACTCCGGATTGATGATGAAATTAAAAGAAAAATAAAAGAGAAATAAGAAAGAGAAAGATAGAGAAAGAGAGAGAAAGAGAGAGAGAAAGAGAGAGAGAGAGAGAGAAAATAAAAAAATAAAAAAATAAAGAAACGAAAGGATAAAGAGAGACAGACGGAGAAACAGAGAAAGACAGAAAAAGAGAGAAAGAGATAAAGAGATAGAGAAAGAAAAGAAATGAAAGTAACAAAAAAATAGTCATCGTCGTTCGGATCATAGTAGATCACTCATCTAATACCTTAACGGCTAGGTTAATATTATACGTAAGGATCGGACGACTGACACTGAATCCGTCTAGCAGACGTGACGTAATACGCGTTAAAGCGTGATTCGCGGATAACTCTGTTCACGTTCTGCACGGTCACGTTGCAAAGATGATCAAAAGGATCGAAAAGATCAGAGGACCGTAGAGAAATCGATCGTCGTTACGACAGGCTCTGTTGCTGCGAAGATCACCGGCACTCAGCCTCTGGTTGTTCACATAGGCCATCATGACCTCCCTCTTAGCTTCGTACGTATGAGAACCGACTTTGGCGATGCATTTGATCTTAACCAGCCTACCACCACCGAAATGTCTTGGTTCTGCTTCCAGACGTAAACCAAGGCTGTTTGGTATACCTTTGGAGTTTATTGGAGCCAGAGGTGGATGCTGTACCGTGTTCTCTGCTGGCACCTGACAGAAACAGGATAAACGTAATATCAGGAAAACGTTCGAGAGAAACATTCGATTAATATTTGTATCGTCAGTTTTTCAATACGTTGCAACATTAGAATCACAGGCGATTATTTCGTTAAATATATATATATTCTTTTTATATTGTGTTTATCGAGATATAATTAGAACAATTTTGTTGAGAGAAAATATGATTTTGAGATGACATTTAACGAGAAGTACATGTAACATCAAGAATATATCTGAGAGAAACGTTCGATCGATATTTTGATCATATCAGTTTTTCGAAAAGTTGCAATATTAGAATCACAGGCGATTATTTCGTTCATTAATATATATTCTATTTATCGAGATATAATTAGAACAGTTTTGTTGAGAGAAAATATGATTTTGAGGTGACATTTAACGAGAAGTACATGTAACATCAAGAATATATCTGAGAGAAACGTTCGATCGATATTTTGATCATATCAGTTTTTCGAAAAGTTGCAATATTAAAATCACAGGCGATTATTTCGTTTATTAATATAATGTATCTATTAAGATATAATTAAAAAAATAAAATAGAAAGTAGGAATTTAGAAGATAGGTCATATGTTTTTAAGTAATTTAAGTAAATGTCTATGTAATAGACAAAATCATATTTTCTTGAGAAAATATAATTCATATTTTCAATTTTCTCATCAAACAAATCATATTTTCTTGAGAAAATATGATTTTGAGATGATATTTAACGTGAAGTAAATGTAATATCAGGAAAATGTTCGAGAGAAACATTCGATTAATATTTTTATTATCAATTTTTTAAAACATTAAAACTAGCGACGATTATTCCGTTATATTTATATATTAAGATATAATTAGAAAAATAAAATAGAAAAGAGAAATTTCAGAAATAGATCATATGTTTTTAAGTATCTAAGTAAATCTCTATGTAATAGACAAAATCATAATTTTTTAAAAAAATATGATTTTGAAATAATATTTAAAGTATATACTTTTGTGATAACATTTTATACAAAAATCCTTTCGACTGTTTGACGAATCCGACGTTAATAGTTCTGTTATTTAATTAAATTTTCATGTCGTTAAGACTCTCAGTATTATAATTATTATAATAAAGTAGAATACAAAGAAAATGATAAAACTGATGAAAGATTCTTACTAAGGAAACGAAAATTAATCTCCTCATTGTAATTCGAATTACTTTTTAAATATGTAGAAAATAATATGAAAGTATCATAAATCAGATTATTATTGTCGTAGGACGTTAAAGAAAATGTTGAAAATGAAAATGATTACACGATGGCTCGCATTTTCGATGCTTACGCAAGCATTCGAAATGCTTCGATTTTGAGATGATTAACAGCCAAAATCATTGTGCTTTCGGGTCTTTTAGACTATATTCTAGCGTTCGCTTGCAATACCATAAACCATAGAACGAGCTACGTAGCCAATCGAATGAGTGCACATAGTCCCAGCTGAAATGTCGTTATGGCTTTGTGGTTAGTGCTTCGGAGTGGAAGTTAAAGTCACTTCGAGGGCAAACGTTTATGGTTATCGACCATGATCGGCTTGCCTTATCCTATTTTACTTTATTTTCCTATCTCTCTCTCTCTCTTCTCTCTTTCTCTCTATATGTACATGTGTGTGTGTATATATTTTCCTATATTAGATCATCCTATATAAAATCAATCATTTTCTCTTAAAATATATATTTTATTTCATTTGAATATATATTACGATTCTAAATCGTATTACTTGTGTGTGTGTCTGTGTGTATATATTCCTATATTAGATCAATCTATATAAAATCAATCATTTTCTCTTAAAATATATATTTTATTTCATTTGAATATATATTAGGATTCTAAACCGTATTATTTGTGTGTATATATATATATATATTTCAAATTGAATATTATTTTATTGAAAAAGCATCATACTATTTTAGTTGAAATTTATATTCTGTATAAACAGTATATATCAGTGATTGGTACATTTTAATGAATCTATTTTTATTATGAGCTCAATTATGGAATACGATAAAGTAAATTTATTTACAAAATGAATGTATTATTCGTAAGCATTCGAAGGAAAATTACTGAAAATTTTATTTTATATTTTTCATCATCGTTACGACAAAATGTTTCCATTTTTTTTTTTCTTTTTTTTTTTCTTTTCTTTTTCTTTTTGAATTATCAATACAGTATCTCATATAGCACAAATAAATTTTTCCATATATCTATTCAAAAGTTCAGTAATAATAATTATTATTCATTTGTTAACATTATTTGAAATATCTACGTACAATTATAGCGATACAAAATTAAAAAAAGAAATATTTTATTTATTTACTTCGTTAAAAAATAATTATATATCTTTACAATAACCGATTAAACGGATTCGTTGAAAGAAAAATGTATTATATAATAAATAGAATTATTCATTCCTTTATTATTCAATTTACTAATTATTTATCTTTAAGCTCGCGATTATGAAAGTTTCAATTAATTCAATTGATTGGAAACACTTTCAATAAAAAATTAAATTTCCTACGACATTTTTCTGTTCTCATAAATACCTTATATTTCGTATCTATACTATTTTGTAATAAGTTTGAAATAAATACGTTTACCGTTTAATTCGCGATATGACCACGGTGGCGCTCGCGACGCGAGGTCCGTTTCGTTTCTTCGCTGGTAGTACAGTCGCCATATTGGCAGAACGAGAGAACGGTCGTTCCCCGTGATTACAGGTAATTAAAATATTAATTTCTAATGTACATTCTTATCCTATATACTAATCGATCATTTAGAATACATTTTCTAATATCTATCATTCGTAAGTCGGGATATCGTCTTAATTGAAAAGATATTCGCGAAATTAAAATCGGCGTCCTTGAGCCGTTGCCTCGTACTTTTTCTTGTTCGAATTTTCTAGACGAATTTTCACGATATCGATACTTCTTGTAATTTTTGATTACGTTTTTATAGATAATTGTTCATTAATTAGTTATCTTTTATTAAATTTTGTATTACGTAATATTTAAGTAATACGTATATATATATATATATATATATATATATATATATATATATCTTTCTCTCTCTTTTCATCTCTTTCTCTCTTTCTTTCTTTCTTTCTCTTTCTTTTTCATATATCATGAACGTTACGTTACACATACATACACGTTGCACACACATTACACATACTTATCGCACATACCTACATACACATCATACAGGATATACACGTACATGCACACACATACACACATATACACACGTGATTTTTTTTTATTTTCTCTTTCTCTTTCTTTTCTCTTCTCTTCTTTTTTTTACTCTTCTTTAGTCAGTTTCCTAACGGACAAATGGATATATATATATATATATATATATATATGCATATATATAAAATGTACTATCCTTCTTACATACTTTTGCTACTTTTTAACGGTTTTCAATTTTCCAAGAATTCTAAGCATTATAACAGAAAAAGATAGTACGTTATACATCAGTCTCTTTTCACGACTAAATTCTTTCCGTTAAACGAGTACATAAGTTTATTTCGTTTTATACATATTAAGCAAGGTTAATAAAGAATGAGAGAGATAGATACAGAGACACACAGAGAGAGAGAGAGAGAGAGAAAGAGAGAAAGATAGAAAGACAGGTAGAAAGAGAGAGATAGGGACAGAAAGAGGGAAAAAGAATGAGAAAGAGAGAGAGAGAGAGAGAGAGAGAGAGAGAAAGGGATAGAAAGAGAAAGAAAGAGACATGTAATAAATAACCGAATCTTATATATAGTTCATAATTCTAGGAAATTACTTTTTGGTCAAGGTCGTAAACACAATTCGTTGAAGCACGTTTATTAGAGGAGAGAAAATAAATTATAGGTGAATGTTGAACGTTCTCAGTTTGTAATATACATTCGAGAAGATCGGATAGATTTCTACGGGAATTACCTAGTTATTCGAATATACGTATGTGTATATATATTATTTTATTTTTAACGTTTAATGAAATTTATATGATTTATATATAATATATATATATATATTTAATATCTCTATATAAATATATTTAATATCTACATATATATGTATTAATATATATTAAATATTATATATATTAAATATATATATATAAGTTTCATTAAACTACATATATATATATATATTATTTTATTTTTAACGTTTAATGAAATTTGTATGATTTATATTTAATATATATATATTTAATATCTCTATATATATATTAATATATAT
>NC_057701.1:3491748-3501642 GCF_014466175.1 Vespula pensylvanica | reverse complement strand
TCGTTAGTAAATAATTAGTAATCGTCGCGAATTAAATTCAGTGTTGTTTCGTTAATAAAAAATTAATAATTATCGTGTATTAGTGTCAGTGCGTCGTAGAAGATGATCAAGAACTCCACCAAGCAGGCGTGTCAGCGAAGGTGTAGAAGATGATCAAGAACTCTAAGCAGGCGTCATACGTAGAAGAATGTGTTGTTTCGTTAATAAATAATCAATAAGTGTTGTGAATTAAATTCAATGTTGTTTCGTTAATAAATAATAAATGTCGCGAATTAAATTCATTGTTGTTTCGTTAATAAATAATAAATGTCGCGAATTAAATTCATTGTTACTTCGTTAATAAAAAATTAATAAGTGTCGCGAATTAAATTCAATGTTGTTTCGTTAATAAATAATAAATGTCGCGAATTAAATTCATTGTTGCTTCGTTAATAAAAAAAAAGTAATAAGTGTCGTGATTTAAGCTCAGTGTTGTTTTGTTAATAAAAAATTAATAATTGTCGCGAATTAAATTCATTGTTGTTTCGTTAATAAAAAATTAATAAGTGTCGTGAATTAAATTCAGTGTTGTTTCGTTAATAAAAAATTAATAAGTGTCGTGAATTAAGCTCAGTGTTGTTTCGTTAATAAAAAAAATTAATAATCATCGTGTATTAGTGTCAGTGCGTTGTAGAAGATGATCAAGAGCTTGAAGCAGGCGTCATATATAGAAGAATGTGTTGGGGTTCGTTAAGAAGAAATTAATAAGTGTCGCGAGTTATATTCAGTGTTGTGTCGTTAATAAAAAATTAATAATTATGGTCATTTAGTGTCAGTGTTATTTCATTTTTTATCTAGTTTATCTACAACCTATCGAACGAGTGTTTTGGAGCCATCGGAGAACTTCACAAGTAGTGAGTGCATTGTATTTTAAGTAATTTTAAGTTTATCCACCGTAGAGCACGAATGTTCCGAATTATTTCGAATTATTCGAAAGATGACGAATTATTATTTATAATTGTTTTTTTTTTAAATCACTGAAACGAGCACAGATGATTATGTAAACATTTTAATCGTTTAGTTTTATTAACTCAGGATGGATAGGATCATTTTCGTTGTTTCATCGATTCCAGTTGTTTAATTAACAGTGCTATTAATTAACTCTGTTTTTCTTCGTATTTACTCTATATATTAATGGTGAAATCAGGGATTTATTTAGCCAATTTATTATATTTATCTATCAAACGAAAGCATGTTACGCAGTTTATATAACTTGCTTTTATTTAATCGCTATCTCTTGCGAGATATATCGATATCCTATGTAACAATAAATAGATGGATTCTCAGAAACGTATGGCGGTTTTATGCATCTCTATTTTTTTTTTTTTTTTTTTTTTTTTTTTTATTGATACAATTCTTTTATAAATTAATATTAATTTTTTATTACCACGTTTATTTATTTCTTTTTTTTTTAAATATAATTTTGTTTATAAATTATCAATATTTTCTATTAGTACTAATTTTCATTAATCATTTTTAATAATATTAACATTGTGATTAATATTAATATTTTGATTAATATTAATTTGTTCTTTGATTATCGTTGAATTTTTAATGAATTTTGTTGAATGAAAAAAAAAAAAAAAAGAAAGGATAGAAACTTGTACAATCATAGATCAAAGATCTAGATGACAAGTTAATTATTTTTTAGATCAGAACTTTCAGTTTTTAATAAGTCAATTTCTGTTTCTATCACCCCTTCCCTTAATCAACTCTCAATGCTTTTTGCATTTCCACTTATGTGTTTGTTCAGGTGTTACTCGTATGAATGAGAAACGATTAGTATGGATTTCATTTTAGATTCTCTTTTTGAGTGCTATAGTTGTTGCTTACTGATCGTGTACGATGTATTATATTTTGCATCGGTTGATGTATGTATGTTCGTGTGTGTGTGTGTGTGTGTGTGTGTGTGTGTGTGTGTGTGTGTGTGTGTGTGCGCGCGCGCGCGCGTGTGAATATTAAGTAGTAGGTACTATGTACGTTATTTTTTGATAAATTTTAAATATTATAAATATCCTATATATATATATTTATTTATTTATTACTATCGTTTTTTTTTACATAATAGACACATTTATAATATTTTATCATAATTTATTACATTTTATTACATTTTATTATTATAACATTTTCTTGGAAATTTTCACTAATATTTATATATATATATACATTTATATATATAATATAAATATACATAATAAATATATATATATATAACATATAATAAATTACATAATAAATATATATAATATATATAATATATATAATATATTATATATGATATGTATAATATTTATCATTTTAGTTATTTAATAATCATTGGTCTAGATAATCGATTCTAGTGTGATTAGTACATCCTTTTAATCGTTTAAGAATTTTTACTTAATATTTTGTTTGAGATGGAATACGAATACGGGGTATACTAATATAGATTTACATCCTTCTAATGCACATTTTTGCAACCTGACGATATATTAAAGAATTATTAGATGCACTTAGATACAATTAAATGTTATATACATTGAAACAAATGTTTTGCTATCTTTGAAAATATAAATCGTAGATAAACTAACAGCATACTTTTGTATGAATGAAATTTGATGAAATTTTTTAATTTTTTTAATTTTAAATAAGCAGGATCGTGTAAAATGCAAGGTGTAATTTCCATTTAGGAGTAAAAAATCTCGTCGTCCGTGATATTACGCAAAGTTTCGGAAAATTTTTGAATCTTTTAGCATGTTTTTTTCTTTTCCTATTATTTTTTTTTCATTTTCTCTTCGTATTTCGCTGACGTCTTATTTCGCGAAATATATTAGTGTCAAGAAAAGGATTTAAAAGTGTTCGCATTTTTTAAGTAATTATTTTTTATCGTATTAGCAATTATATTTTTGAACATGTTAGATAATTAATATTATTAAGTGTATTAATATTTTTTCGTTATTTTATTTTTAATTTTTTTTTTTTTTTTTTTTTTTTTATTAATTTTTATTATGTTAACAAAGATCAAATAAAAATATAAGACAACACGCAATCGAGGATGTGTTTTAGATAAGAGATATGTTAGAATTGTTGCATTCATTGATTTTGATATATTATAATAATTACTTGTGTCATTTGATTAGACACAAGAATTTTTTATCTATTAACATTTTTTTCATTGACAAACAGAAAGAATTTATTAAATAAAAATTTTTATTTAATAAATAAATAACCTACTTTTTCGTAATTTTCTATAATAATTTTTAATATCCTAATTTATTATATATATATATATATATATATATATATATATATATAATTAAGTAAAAGTAAAAGATAAAAGTAAAACATTTAACACATAAAATATCATTATATCTTGTATGAAAAAAATATTTGATATCTTATATCAAATACTATACCATACTATAATATAATACTATAGTATTCTTTTTTTTTTTTTTTTTTTTTTTGAATGTTTGGTATTCCTGGTATCTAAATAAATAACACTATACAGTAATTTTGTTATTGAAAATTCTTATATCTTAATAAAAACAGACTATATATGACTAAACAAAAATAAATTAATAATATATTCTAGTATTGTTCTATTGAAAAGATGTTTAGTATTTTTTATCTAAATAAATGGAGTATATTTTATTGAAAACTTTTAGTATTCTATATCTAAATAAATAACACTGTAGAGTATTTTTTATTGAAAGCTTTTAGCATTTTTCTATTTAAATAAATAATACTGTAGAATATTTTATTTACTGTAATACTGTATATACATACATGGTATATATATATACATTTCTGAAGACAAATACATTTCATATATTTTTAAGATGTACGAAATTTTTAAAAAATTTATTGCATTCTCTTTAAATGTTTTAAATTCTTTAAATTGATAAAATAGAATTGTTAATTAATGTTATACTATTATTATTAAAATTAAAGTTAATTAAATCCTATATTATTGTAGTTATAAATTCAATATTCACAGTAGAATTATTGAAACAATTATTGATACAATTATTGTTCAATTATTGAAAATGTATGTTTCGAATGAACGATATTAATTACACCATAAATTTACTTTTTCTTTTTTTTTTTTTTTTAATAATATCGACAAACTTGTAGAATAAAATTGAATATCTCTGCAATTTTTTCTATATTTGTTTTTAATGATTTTTGTTTATAATCCGTTCTTTTTCTTTCTCTTTTTTTTTTTTTGTTTTTTTTTTTTAATTTATTAAATAATTTTTATCATGAAAATACACAGATTATTTTTGAAACTAACATTGAAGATGTAATACGAAATATGAGCACTTTTATGATGATAAAATCGTATGTAATTAATTAAGAATAATTTAACACTGTATATTATTTTGCTAATTGATAAATTATATACATAAGCGAGTAGATAATTATTTAAATTTGTTTTCTTTTTTTTTTTTTTTTCTAATTGCACATTAATTCGTAAGAATATAATTATAAGGCATGCATGACGTATGTTGAGATTAGTGTGCTTTATACTTTATCATCTTTATTTTAAACCACTTTTAAATACTACTCAAATACATTCTTAATAAGTAAAAGTTTTATTTGCATGAACAATTCATTTTGTTTTGAACAATTTCAAGAAAAAAATGATAAATCGATCGATTGTCCTCAAATCGGAAATTGAAATACTACAAAAGCCAATGAATTTATTTATCTCATATTTCCAATTATTTCAATTAACTTCTTTAAAAAATTCAAGATTTATCAATAATTTAATACGAACAATAGAAATATTATAATATAAGTATTGGTAATATGTTTATCGTTTAATTCAATTTAATGTAAATTTTAATATCGAATTAACGTACGTAGTTTTTATCGACGATACTTTTTTCACCGATAATGACTTTGACTAAAGTTAAAAATTATTGATTCTAAAATTGAAATTCCCAGGATTTCCGTGGCAGTTTTTATTCACGATATTTTTTTTAAATAATAACCATCACGATGAAAATTATTCATTATAAGGGGGAAAAAAAAAAGAAAAAAGAAAAAAGAAAAAAAGATACAAAAAGAACGAAAACATCTCATAATTTACACGATTTCGAATCGACATGATTCTTATTCATATAAATTATATTAATAATGATCTTTAAATTTTCGATAAGCAAACTTTAGTGTGTTCTAATATGGGTTCTAATATGTGGTGGTTTCTAACGGGGGCGATTCTGCCGTTACCCGACATAGCTACTTGTTAATTATCGTGGAATGGTGCCAGAACGATAATTCAAGGCCGGCTTCAAGCTGACGGTGCGACGCGATGATTGGTGAGAGTGTATCGATGATTTACGAGCGTCCCTATGGATACCGGATGATCATTGTTCGTTACATGTATCGTTCTCCATTCATCGTGATACGATTCCTTAGAAAGTGTTTCGTTATCCATAACGATATTGATTGTAGCTTGTATATACATGATTTTGCATTTTTCATATTGATAAAAAATATTAGAATAGTATTTACCTATATATAAGTATGTATATATATATATATTACATTATTTATATATATATATTATATATATTATATATATATTATATTTTTATATTTGTTAGATTATTTATATATATATGTGTGTGTATGTGTATATATACATATGTTTTATATACATATACAAATAAATAATTTCTTTTATTTATACACATATATACAAAATAACAAGTATGTATTTTGTTATACGAGAATAAAAGAAAAATATTAGATATTGACGAATATTAAAAAAAATTTAATTAGATACGTGAATACCTATGAAATTTTATATTTCATATGAAAAAAATTAAAAAGAAGGAATGGTTTAGAGATTTGTTATAACGTTCAAAATTGATATATTTCAATTGAATTAAGATATATATATATATATATATGTATATGTATAAAAATTTTATTCTTATTATTTTTGTATAATATTATATTTGTAAATAATAATAAAAATAAGATTGTGATCTAATAATGATAGTAACAGTTTATGTAAATTTAGAAGAAAATTTTTTAATTCAATAATTTTCATCTGTACTATTATGCAACAAAATATTCTTGTGCGTATGTGTATAAATATTTATGTATAAATATAAATATAAATATATATATATAAATATAATTATTATTATTTTTATCAAGCAGAGTATAATTTTTATTTACTTCATATTACTATCTTCTAAATGCTATCTATATTATAAGTATACAAATATATACTATATCGTACTAATTCATATTTACTTTATATTATTATCTTATAGAAATTATTAAAAAAAAAAAAAAAAAGAAAGAAAGAAAATTAACGTCTTACACGAGTTCTCTCGTAACAACTAGATCGTGCTCTATAAAAATCTTTGAAGTAAATTACACAAATTATATGAATTTTATACTTATTTATATTTCATCCGTGACATAGAATATAAGGTTTATAAGTTCCTTATATTTGTTAGGGGGAAAAAAGAAAAAAAAGAATTATGATAAAATGGAAATGGTAGATGCTCGGATTAAATCAAAGTGCTCACGTAAAATAACGATGGGTGGGTAGTAGCATATCGTCTGTCTTATTTTGCAAAATCTCTTCTCGGTTTTCTTATTATGCATTGTCTTAAGGATCAAACTGATCTCTCCATGCTTATAGTGAAATCACATTCTTGGGGTATATTCTTCTCTAATGATGCCTTCGGGTTGCATACTACGATAGTATATCTACTTTGTCCGTATCATTTTTCGCGTTCGTCTTTTCTAACTTTGTCTCTTCGAACGAGTAAGAAATATCGTTTTCGTACAAATATTCATATTATTATACTTTCGCGTAACTCCCTTTATCAAAATAAAAATTCTTTTATTATATTATATTATATTATATTATATTATATTATATTATATTATATTATATTATATTATATTATATTATCCTTTTTCTCTATGTTTGTTATTGTTAAAAGTTTCTATTTAACTAAATATTCTTTCGTGAATTCTTTTTTCTTTTCTTTTTTTCTTTTTTTTTTTTTTTTTTAGATCATATCCTTACACCATATCCTTTCTTATTGTATTATTATAATTATTTTTCTAGTTTCTTCTCCACGGTTAACTTGATCTTCTTATCTTTTCCATTTCATTTTGTTTTTTTTTTTTCCTTTTTCTTTTTTTTTTCTGATATTGATATTTCATCTTAGATAGGAAGAAAGTTCATAGACTTATTTAAAGTTTGCTTTTTTGTTATAAAAAAGAGAAATTTTCCTTTATAAAATATGCATGGCAACATAAATATGTAATTTATTTTTATTCGAGCGCAATATCATACTTTTTGAAGCGCTATTCATTATTTATAAAAAAAAAAAAAAAAAAATACTAAAACAAGACTTCAAAAACATATGTATCATATATATATAAATATTACATACATATGTGTATATATTTACTCGAGCATTTTTAAATGAAACTATGTTTTTTCTCTCTTTTCTTTTCTCCTTCTTTTTTTTTTTTTTTTGTCTTTTTTTCTTCTTTTTAAATGCAAATATAGATAGAAATGATTTTCATTTTATAAAATATATTATAAATAATACATGAGTACGTTCATTATTGTTAAGAGTTTTCATTCGAATGAATCGTTGATAATTGTCATGTTACATAAACAAGAAAGATTTCTATTCTCACCGAACAATTAATTAATTAAAGATCCTGACAATCTGTAAATCTGGTTAGTAACGTTCCAACAATAAATTAAATTCATACTTAACGATATCGAATCGAAGAAAATTTATAGTAGCAATTTTCTAATGCTGTTGGTATGGTAACAAGCTTACGAAGTATCAACAACGATGAATTATACATTCCACTTTATGACCTATAGCTTTGATATTATAATAGACATGCTAATAGGTTTATTCGAACGTTCTTGTGTTATACCTACGTATACACAGTTAACTTTGTTAACTCTTCATAAACTCGTAAAGACTCTTAGAAATCCATTAGGTCGATGAAAAATCTAACGAAATGAGATTTTTCTTTCTCTCTTTTTTTTTTTTTTCTTTAAATTTTTCTTTTACTTATTTATTTATTTATTTATTTATTTATTTATTTTTTTTAATAGGACGACGTATCATTCTTCCTTCAAAAAATTCAAATTCTTCATAAACCTCGATTCTGGATCTCTATCGTTTTCTCTGAGAAAAACTGTGACAATGAAATTCTGTCGGTGACTCGATGCGAACTCATTTTGTTATGCCGAATGTATAAGTTATTCGTCCCCGGATACCATTTTCAATTCTTACATTATGCATCGCTCGCTGTTTTTCAAATCGACGAAGAAAATCGACGGTGCAACTTACGCAACTCGTTATCGAAAATATCTCGATGACGTTCTCTTCGTTGTTCGCCGACGAATTTAATCGAGAAGGCGTGAAAAAAAAAAAAGAGAGAGAGAGAAATGATAAAAAGAAAAGTAATTGCGAACGCACGAGTGTATTTAAACGAGTGTTATTGATTAAAATCATTTCTTTTTTCTTCTTTTTTTCTTTTTTTTTTTTTTTGTCATCTATTACATCGTCTGTTATTATATTAATCCTGATTATGATTCACGCTTTTTTTAATATATTTTTTTTATTCTCTTAGATACTCATCGTTTTTATATTACGATTACGAAAGTAATTCGTATAAAATTGTATTAAATTTTTCTATTAATATTTTATTCGTGTAATTATGATTGAATACTTTTCTTTCTTTTTTAATTCACTTACACACTCTTCGTTTCGACATTACGATTACGAAAGTAATTCGTATTAAATTGTATCAAATTTTTCTATTAATAATTTATTCGTGTAATTATGATTGAATACTTTTCTTTCTTTTTTAATTCACTTACACACTCATCGTTTCGATATTACGATTACGAAAGTAATTCGTATAAAATTGTATCAAATGTTTCTATTAATAATTTATTCGTGTAATTATCGTTGAATATTTTTTTTTTTTTCAATTCACTTACACACTCATCGTCTCGATATTACGATTACGAAAGTAATTCGTATTAAATTGTATCAAATTTTTCTATTAATAATTTATTCGTGTAATTATGATTGAATACTTTTCTTTCTTTTTTAATTCACTTACACACTCATCGTTTCGATATTACGATTACGAAAGTAATTCGTATAAAATTGTATCAAATGTTTCTATTAATAATTTATTCGTGTAATTATGATTAAATATTTTTTTTTTTTTAATTCACTTACACACTCATCGTTTCGATATTACGATTACGAAAGTAATTCGTATAAAATTGTATCAAATGTTTCTATTAATAATTTATTCGTGTAATTATGGTTGAATATTTTTTTTTTTTTTTTCAATTCACTTACACACTCATCGTCTCGATATTACGATTACGAAAGTAATTCGTATTAAATTGTATCAAATGTTTCTATTAATAATTTATTCGAGTAATTATGATTCATCGATTAATCGTTAACAATCGTTAACAACGAAGTCTATCTTATTTAGATTCTAAAGAATAGATCTATCCCGTTGAAAAAAGATCTCGACAGATGTTCAAATCGTGGTTGTCCAAAAGCAAACATAAAAACATTCTCTCCTCTTCGTACGATTATCATCTTGATGATAAATCGAGCTAAACGTAATTCGTTTAATCATACTTTTTCTCTTCAATTGATGGACTTAATAAAAATCAAAAAATAAAAAATAATAAAAAAAATAAAAAAATGAACGAATTTCAACGTAGGGACAAGTGAAAGAAAGAAAAAAAAAAGTCGAACGTTCGAGTATATCCATTTCTTTTCTTTTTTTTTTCAATTTTATTTTTTCCTTTTTCACCTACCC
>NC_057701.1:3485672-3491709 GCF_014466175.1 Vespula pensylvanica | reverse complement strand
AAAAAAAAAAAAGAAAGAAAACGAAGAAACAAAGATAAAAATTAAAAAAAGGGAAAAAAAAAGAAGAAGAAAGAAAAAAAAAAGAAAAGAAGGAAGGGTAAGCGGAATTGAATTTTCAATGTCGTCGAACGATCGGCGAGAAAACGCAATGCGGTTTTCCGAGGAACATTTGTCTACGGGGTGCCTGAGCGGCGTCTTTAAACGACTCACGCCTCTCTGGAGCTGTGCCTTTTGTCGTCCCTTTTATTCTTTCTCTTTCACACGTTCTCTCGGTTATTACCCTTCTCTCTTTTCCTCTCTACCTCTCCCTCACCCACTCTTTCTCTGTCTTTTATTTTTCCTTCCTTTTTCTTTCCGTCCTTTCTCTCGATTCTCATCGCCACGGCAAAGATTAAGTGGCGAGCGACGATGCTCTGAACTTCGTACACTATTGACCCTTCCGCATCACCCTCTCTACCTCAACCTCCCTTTCTATCACCCTCTTTCATTCTCTTTCTCTTTCTCTTTCATTCTCTGTCTCTTTTATTCTCTCTTTCTCTCTCTCTCTCTCTCTCTCTCTCTCTCTCTGTCTATCTTTCTGTCTATCTATCTATCTTTCTCTCTCTTTCTCATTCGGCCGTTTCTTTCACCCTTACCAACGAAGTCTCTATCTTTCTTTTCTTCGGGTTTCGCACGTCCTGTTTCGCTTCTTTCTGCTTTTATTAGGCCTTTGCCTCGTCTTTAGATTCTAGGGGAATCCCGTAGGACGATCGGGATAGCAATCGTCTAACCTCCTGTGATTTCTCTCTCCTCCCTTTTCTATCTCTTTCTCTTTCTCTTTCTCTCACTTTTCTACACTTCTTCCATCTTTTAGGATGAGGCAGGTTCAAGGACTGACAAAGTTCTCTCTCTCTCTCTCTCTCTCTCTCTCTCTCTCTCTCTCTCTCTCTTTTTTCTTCTTTCTCTTTCTTATTCTTTCTTTTTCTTTCTTATTCTTTCTCTTCGAACCTTTGCAGTCTCCTTTTTAAAAGGATTTCAAGTTCCTTCGAATAGGACCCTTGTGCTTTCTTATTAACCAACCAATGGCTCGCTTATTTTCTTTCAAGATCGTTCTTAGTTTTTAGAGTTTTTTACATCTTGAAACGGATTAGAATTTTTAATATCTTCGAGATTGTTTACCTGTATCATTTCTTAGATTTTTAATATTTTCCTTATTATTTAAATAGGAAGCTTGTACGTTCTTATTAAACAATTAATTATTCACTTATTTTCTTTCCAGATCGTTCTTAGTTTTTAGAGTTTTTTACATCTTGAAACGGATTAGAATTTTTAATATCTTCGAGATTGTTTACCTGTATCATTTCTTAGATTTTTAATATTTTCCTTATTATTTAAATAGGAAGCTTGTACGTTCTTATTAAACAATTAATTATTCATTTATTTTCTTTCCAGATCGTTCTTAGTTTTTAGAGTTTTGTTTTTACATCTTGAAACGGATTAGAATTTTTAATATCTTCGAGATTGTTTACCTGTATTATTTCTTAGATTTTTAATATTTTCCTTATTTTCGAATAGGACTCTTGTGCGTGCTTATTAAATAATTAATGGCTCGCTTATTTTCTTTCAAGATCGTTCTTAGTTTTCAAGGTTTTTTTTACATCTTGAAACGGATTAGAATTTTTAATATCTTCGAAATTATTTATCTGTATCATTTCTTAGATTTTTAATATTTTCCTTATTATTTAAATAGGAAGCTTGTACGTTCTTATTAAACAATTAATTATTCACTTATTTTCTTTGAAGATCGTTCTTAGTTTTCAGAGTTTTTTACATCTTGAAACGGATTAGAATTTTTAATATCTTCGAAATTATTTACCCAATCAAAAATTATTAATATTCTCGTTATTCCCAATGAACATTTGATATACATTAAGTAACTATTAACGCGACAATACTATTATTGAATTATCCTTATTTAATTAATAATACAATCCTCTATAGATATAACAAAATTATATCGAAAAATACTTTCCATAGAATAGAATTAACGAGATAACAGTTATATTTTCAATAATCTTGCGACCACTTTTTTTTTCGAAATTTATCGCTTTTTTAACGATCAATGTTTGTATTTATTTCTTTTTTCTTGTAGAGAAGCTTAATAATAAAGCGAAAATATTCGATATGCACGCACATGGATTTTATCACGTCGTGGTTCAAGCGAGAGAATGATAAAAAAAAACAAAAAAAAAATAAAAGAAAAAAGAAAGAAAAAGAAAAAGAAAAAGAGGTAAAGACCGAGGAGAAAAATAGAATATGGGAAATAAATTAGCTCAAGCCGCTTGCGAACTGTGGCAGGTGCGAAAGTTACTGTTCCGTTGGAGCGTGTAGAGAGGAAAGTGCGCGGAAATGTGGTAACAAGTCGAAAGAGTTCACGGAACTAAAACACGAATAAGAAGGAATAGAATTGAAAAAATGTAATGATACGAGAAACAACGGTTAAATAAAAGAATCAACTATTTCATCTAATTGTGCATTCGTCGAGAGTTTAATTTAACACAATTTTTTTTTTTTTTTTGTTTATTTAATACATTTTTATTAAATATATTTTTCTTTATTATAAACTACACAAATAAAAATTAAGGAAAGTTTTTAATATCGGTTAATAAAAAAAAAAAAAAAAAAAAAGAAAAAAAAAAGATCGTTATAATCGATTCGATAATCGTTGTAACGTTGTAACGTTGTTCTTGAAATAATTTTTAGTTTTTCATTTTCGATCAAAGAGAAAGAAATAGAATAAATAAATCTTTATAGTCGTGTCATTAATAATAACATTTGTAATAGAAATTTGATTTGTTACAAGTGTATAAATGTTTGAATGTTTATACATATATATACATACATACATACATATATATATATATATGTATGTATGTATGTATGTATATACGTAATAATTTATATCATTCAAAAATTTTCAGTAACATTAAACGATAAAAGTAGTAGATAAGTATATCCTATATAGAGTTAGATATTTACTATAACAGTTTCTATATTTTCATACAAGATCCTTTAAACGTATAGATTTAAACAAAACCCAATACAAAATATATACATATTACTATTATAAAAATATAACATAATCTATATTATTACATTTCTATTTAATATCACGTTATTGCATAGACGTGATAATTTATCTTATTATCACATAAACATAATAATCTAAATTAATGCATTATATACCTAAAAATAACTAAACCTTGATCATCAAGAAAACAGTATATTGTATATATACCAGATAGAGAGCATTAAAAATTATATTATTCATGAGAAAGAAACAGAGAAACAAAGAAACAAAAAGAAACAAAGAGAAAGAGAGAGAGAGAGAGAGAGAGATGTATGGATAGATACTTAGATACTTAGATACATAAAGAGAGAAAGAGAGAAAGAAAAAGAGAGATAGATAGATAAATAGATAGCTAGATAGATAGAGGTGGAAAGGAAATGTCGATCTTCGAGTGAGAGAAGACGGACGAGATAGCGTCGGCCGATGAAATATGTGGTCTCCTTGATTGATAGCATGGGATTCGGACTCCCTTCTTCCTTCGGGAAGAGAGCCGAGCCGAGTCGAAGTGCTAAGCGAGTAGACGATTAGTACGTTTCGTGAAAGCGTGAGCTCGATCGAGCGCGAAAGGGTGGATAGGAGTAGTGAGTGGGAGTAGAAGGGTGGGAGTAGGAGGGTGGGAGTAAGGGGTGGGAGTTAGGAAGATCGTGGGAGTAGGAAATGGGGGAGGAGAGTGGTAGCAAGCTTCTTTTCGTTTTTTTCTTTTTTGTCTCTCTTTCTCTCTCTCTCTCTCTCTCTCTCTCTCTCTCTCTCTCTCTCTTTCTCTCTCTCTCTCCTTTTGTTCGTCGATAAGCGACGGCTAAACGTCCGAGATCAATTACTGGATGGATGTTAGTTCATTTTTTTTTCCCTTCTACTTTTTTTTTTCTCTTTCCTATTTCATCTTTTTTTCTTTTTATTTTATTCTTTCTTGCTTGCTTTCTTTCTTCTTTTCTTTTCTTTTTTTTTCTGTTTCTTTCTTTCTTTCTTTCTTTCTTTCTTTCTCTGTTTCTACGCGATCGATTTATATTCGACTCTTACTACTTTAGTCCGACCGACATTAGCCATTACTACTTGCAAAACTCTCTCCCCACTTTTGTATATTTTCGTCGATCAATCGTTCTTCTCGTTCTACCGAATTTTCATATTTTATTACGCGAATTCGTGATTCATGGCAACGTTTTGGAGATTTGATATCGAGGGGTGTGCGGGATGAGAGGGGTGGATTGAAGGGTAGAAGGGGAAATATATCGAAGGAGGTTCTACGTGTCTTTCGGTCGATATTTCGTTCGATTAGTTTTTTACACGATAATCGATAGTTCTTGAATATATTTTTTATTATTATTATTTTATTATTATTATTATTATTATTATTATTATTATTATCATTAGTGTTGTAGGATCGACGAAGAAATGATTAAAAATCGATTCGTCTTGATGATAATTAAATAAATTTGTATATTATAATATTGTTTATTATCATTATTTTTTTTTATATATTATTTATTATTATTTATTATTATTATTTATTATTATTTATTATTATTATTATTATTATTGTAATATTGACGTAGGATCGACAAAGTATTAGTAATAAATTCGTATCGACGGTAATTAAATAAATTTGAATATTATATTATTCTTAATTATTATTATTCTTATTATTCTTATTATTATTACTATTATTATAATTATTATTATTATCATAGGATTGACGTAGGATCGACGAACAAATAAGTCGTAATCCATTCGTATCGACGATAATTATATATATTTGAATATTATAATATTCTTTATTATTATTATTATTATTATCATTATTATTATTATTATCATTATTTCGTCGAGATATATATACATACATACAAGACATATATCCATTCAGTTGTTACTGTTTTGGAAAGTTTTAGATTATTAAATGTTTCGAGTTCGTGAGATCCTTCTCACACTGTCTGTATACGAGGAAGGAACTAATAGCAATTCCATGTCGGATGTTATAAAATTGACATCTATATGGCAGTTTTCGTATAAACTTTAATTGTAACGGCGCGATCAAAATTATCTATCGTAAAAAGGACCCTTCGAAGGTTCGTCCGTCATGAATTTGATCCTCGATTATCGTTGATCGATAAACTCTCATAGTAACGTTTAGAAATCAAATTTCAAAGTGATTATTATGTGTAATCAAATTTTATTATCGTTCTAGCTGGTATTAATGACAACGACGAACGAACGATTCAGGAAAATGTCCGTCTATACGTATCAATCATCGATTAATTCCATCAATTTCGATAGTTTATATACGTTTCTAGTCGTCTATGTAAAAATGTCCAATAGATTTTAACCCGATCAAAACGTATTTGACGGCAAACGTATCTGTATAATGTAAAGAAAAAAAAAAGAAAAAAAAAAAAAGAAAAAATCAATAAGAAATTTTATCCACCGTTTTGATCTATCTATCTATCCAAATATCGAGTACTTTAACTCTTAGCCGTTCGTTCTGTCGATCATTGACAATATTATTAATATTTTACTTTCGAATTGAAACAATACGATTATTTTGTAATATATGAATGATTGAAAGAAAACAAGATTGAAAAAGAAAAAAGAAAATGTATTAATATTCGTAACAACGATATGAACATTGTTTCGAATGTAAAAGAAAAAAATGTATCCGTCGTGTTCCGTGTTATCTATTTGTCTCGATCGTTTGAAGAAATAATCGAGATCGTTGGAGGATTAAGGAAACTTAATAGAGAACATATCTAATAGAATGATTTCATTTATCCATAGAAATATACATATACATATATATATATATATATATATATATATATATATATATATATATAGTACTTTGCGGTATTCTCTACTTTCGTCGTAACAAATCGTTACCCATGAATCACGACACTAACAGGTTGAATCTTTACGAGCTCCCTAATCGTTTCAGTC
>NC_057701.1:3478172-3480672 GCF_014466175.1 Vespula pensylvanica | reverse complement strand
GCTTTTTCCTAAAAGCGACTTCGGGAGTCTGTCACACCGTTAATGCCGGTCGTTCACGAACACGGAGTATACTTGTATATATATGTGTGCACGATAAAGAGAGAGAGAAAGAGAGAGAGAGAGAGAGAGAGATAGTCCTCTGCCTCTCGTTAAAACTTTTCAATTATAAGCGACTTTCTTCTCAGCAAAAAAAAAAAATGTATGTATTATGAAAACAAATTGTAGAATATGAGTATTATATATTTCAACAAATAAGCTTAATTTATGAATCGTTGTTTATAGTTAGTGATAGTATTGATAGTGACAGTAATTATAATGTTTATAGTTACTGGTGATAAAGATTAAATATATATTTTCTATATTTTTATAACGATTATATCTAATATCGTTGATATTTATAATATCGAAATAAAATATAAATTTTCTTCGGATTAAATCGAACGTAGGTAATTATATATATATATATATATATATATATATATATATTTTTTTTTTTTCTCTTTTCAAAAAGTTTTATATAATTCATTTATATTATATATTTATATTTATCATACGTATGAATAAATAAACTTAATTTGTAGATCGCTGTTAATAGTTAGTGATAGTATTGATAGTATTGATAAAGATTTATAATATATATTCTCTATATTTTTATAACGATTATATCTAATATCGTTGATATTTATAATATCGAAATAAAATATAAATTTTCTTCGGATTAATCCGAACGAAGATAATTATATTTTTTCAAAGAATGTATTTATCGTGAAAACAAATTGCAGAGCACGAGTATCATACGTATGAACTTATTTAACGCAACAATTTATGAATCGTTGTTGACGATTAGTATCAGTGTAAGAAGAAAATTCATATTTTTTTTATATTTCCATAATAACTATACTTGATTCGTTGATATTTATAATATCGAAATAAAATCAAAATTTTACAAAATCAAAACTCGGATTGAACTAAAAGCCAAGATAATTGCATTCGTTATAAACTTATAGAATATTTTAAATAAATCAAGGATTAATTCATTAAACAAAAAAAAGAACCAAAAAAATAAAAAGAATAAAAAAAAAAAAAGGATGAAGTAGGAGGTTGAAAGAGTGCGCGAATACTTTTTATAATCATTGTACATAATGCTTGGCAATCTTAGCATTATCTTAAGCTTCAATGGCATACTTTCAAACTCTTTATTTTTTTATGCACCTTTTAAACAACGATATAAAGTATTATGGCATGGAGTTAGGTTAGCTCGCGGCATAAGGACTCGTGATACGAGCTTGTCTTTTTCTTATAAAGGGACTTTTTTTTTTTTTCTTTCTCTCTTTATCCTTCCTTATTATATTTTCTTTATACGTATGTATATTAAGGCGAGTGTGCGTGTATTTTATTTGTATATTTTTCTTTTTATTTTTCTTTTTATTTTTATTCTTTTAAGTGGTACGTAAAACATAAAATGCCATAAACTTTTTAAATACGATCGCCATCGCGGACGAATTTCTTTCAACCTCGAGCATAACCAGAATCTCCTTTCTGTTTTCTACATTTGATATTTGCCTTACCCCCCGGCTGCGTACTCTTGTATATTTCGCGATAATATCATATAGCTGAGTTTTATCGTACGTAGTACATAGGTAGGTAGATAGCTACTACGTGAGGAACTAGCACGGAATAGAGAAAACATTTGCTTATCCTCGTGGAAATCTTTTTTTTGTTTTTTTTTTTCATTCTTTTCTTTTTTCTTCTTTTTCTTTTTTCTTCTTCTTCTTCTTCTTCTTCTTTTCTTACTTTCTTCTTTTTTTTATTTTTTTTTATTTTTGTTAAACTTTTCTACGGGATGTTTCACGAGCAGAGCATTCGTATTATAAAATTTACATGCTTGTTATAAATGTACACAATGTATACTTATGTACTTCTATGTTATATATATATATATATATATATATATATATATATATATATACGTAAGTATACTTGTATATGTATATTTATATATATGTATACTTAATTATATGTATTATTTAAGATTGAAAATTTAAGATTGAAAATTGAAGATATTATTTGAATAAAAAATTTATTTCGAATTTACTTTCGGACTGTTACGTTTTTGATATAACGAATTCAATCGTTTTGTAATCATTTTTTTTTTTTTTTTCTTTTTTTTTCCACTCAAAATTCTAACTACGTACGTACGTTTATAAGTTATACGTTTATGAGTTATATTTATAAAAATGTAAGTGCATATATAAGTATGTGAGTTATACGTATCGACGTATACGATAGCAATATAATGAATTATTTATAAAACGTTTGAAATAACAATATATTTCTGATGAATAATGAATGATCATTGATAATGAATGATAATGAATCAAATCATTAACAAATTTTTTATTAATTTGGATTTATTATTAAAAACGTTTACGTTTACTGAAAAGTTATTCTTTCATAGTAATTATTATTCATATAAGAAAATTATTTATATATATTTTAT
>NC_057701.1:3438172-3475672 GCF_014466175.1 Vespula pensylvanica | reverse complement strand
TTCTTTCTTCCTTTCTTCCTTTCTTTCTTTCTTTCTTTCTTTCTTTCTTTCTTTTTTTTTTTGTTTAAGTCTTTTGCGAATAACGTGGAAGGTTGAGAAAAATCTCATTTCAACGATGGAACGATTACGTTGGCTAATTCTTTTTTTCTTTTTTTTTTTTTTTGCTCTTCTTCTTCTTTATTTTTACGTCTGTCTTGCTCTTTTATCATTATGGTTTCTGTGAATAAAATTTTTTGATTTTTATTCAGGATTAGTTTTACATTGGGATTCGTTTCGTTTAATTCTAGTATTAACGATACTCTCGTATAAATGAGCAAGAGATTTTGTACTACTTAATTCAAATTAGAGGAATTATTGAAGATCTTTTGTTTAAATGAGCATTGAATTTTGGTAGAGCTTAAAAAACTGAATAGAGTTTGTGCATTACGATTTATGTTCTGTCGATTACTCGAACATACGAATCTTAAAGTTTCGTACCATTTATATCTAAATATATTTAAATCTAGTAAAATGATTATCTATTATATGATATATGATAATCCGATATATATGATATATAAAAATCTAAAATAAATCTATGAAAAAGGTATTACGTTTTGAATGCTAGATATAAATGAAACAATAATTGACAAACATGATAAATATTTTATAAGCAATTTCATTTTATCAAATAAAACGTACTTCGAAGTAGATGTTCTTGATCAAATTTTTTGAAAATACAATATCAAAGAAAAATCACATAAGATAGTCTGTCGAAGTCATTAACATTATTTTGAATATTTATATCAATAAGTAAATATTAATTTTATTTTATTCATTGACAAATAAGAAATATAAATTTGATATATGAAAACAAAAACTTTTTTTTTTTTTTGAAATTATACTTGCGACCGTTTCGACATTCTGTATGAAGAAGAAAAAAAAAGAAAAGAAAACGGGATAAAAAATATATACAAATTTCATTATTAAAAAGAAAAAAAAAATTTTTTTTCTTCTAATTGTCTAAAGAACTTGAATAACGTTTTATTTACATATAAATGCATAGTTGTAAAACAATTTCATATACATTCTAATGAAATTATTAATAAATAATATCAAATCGATTATTACGATGAAACTAAAACGAGTGTTATTTTAATTTAACGTACGTAAAAGAAAAAACATAGAAAATTACGAAAATTTATTGGCAAAATGCGAATCTATTACGGAAAGTAATCCGAATAATTATTCTCTTTTCAGAAAGATATGAACATGAAATTAAATGTCAAATATCTTCTTAAATAAATCTAAAATAAAATATCAAATGTCTTTCTATCAAACAGTTGTTTTCGTTTTAATCAATTATTGAAATAATTGAGTAAAACAAATTACAAACAGTTTATTTTTTTAAGTACCAATCAAACAATCGCCAAATGTGATAAAATTAGTTTTACATTTCGCGTTTATCGTTACAATGTTAATACATATATTACCGAGTAGCAATAATTTATATACATATATATATATATATATATATATATCATTTTATTCCTGCAATTTTCTTTTTTTTTTAAATCAACTTTTGAACAGAATGTCTCAATATTATTAATACAAAACTCTTAATATTAACTTTAGACCTGTACAATAATGTTTCATCAATCATCATTCTTTAAAGATGATCGATTAAACAAAGTATAATAATTAAAAAGATACAGGGTATCAAATTTCCAAACACCCTGCATTTAATAATATATAACAAACTACAACAGTAAACAATAATAACAAAAAGAAGAAGAGTAAGAAGAAGAAGAAGAAGAAAAAAAAAAAAGAAAATGAAAAACAAAAAAAAAAGAAAGAATCGTTCCACTTCGATTTCAATTCCAATTTTTTTTCGTAGTCGCTCTTAAAAGTGCTCGACACAAATTCGAGTTCAAAAATTGTGAAATTTTTCTTTAAATGGATCCTTTCCACTTTTCATTTGTAATTTTCCTCTCTCTTTTAACAAACGAGATATTCAACTGGGCCTTAATTTGTAATCACCCAGTATATATTGAAAATCCGGTCGATTGTGAGGGATGAGATAGTGAGGGGTAGAAGGAGGAGGAGGAAAATCAATGGCGCCGTTAGATGGAAATCCAACACGCGTTTTGCTACTTGTATTTTTTTTCCCTCTTTTTCTTTCTTTTTTTTTTCTTCTTCTTCTTTTTACTTTATTCTTTTTTCTTTCGACAAGTCGTACAATTCTTATCCGTCGCGTCCCTCTTAGTCCTTGTGTTCAGCTCTTGAATTCCTTATCGGAAAGCCGTAAAAATGTACAGTTTGTCTCGAGCTGTCGGCTAAAAGAAGAACGACAGGGAGAAAAAGCGTAAATTACTCAAAGGGCTTGTAAATTTCTTTTTCCGAGAACAATCGGTTCGATCTCTTTGCTCCTAACGAATCCTTGTTCCACCATTCGCGCTATGTATTATTAAAAGGAGGTGGAGTGAAGATGGGGAGAGAAGGGTAAGGTAAAGATGGAGGGGGTGGGAGTGAGAAAAAGAAAGAAAGAAAGAAAGAAAGAGAGAGAGGAGAAAGAATGGAAGGAGAAAAAGTAGGAAGGAAAGAAAATCAGACAAACAGACGATCATAACGCTTCGAGTCAGACATTCAAATCTTTTTCGTTCTTCTTTCGCTCGTTGAGAGTTAAATCGAAAATAAAAGGAAGAAGAAGAAGATGAAGAAGAAGAAGAAGAAGAATAAAAAAAAAAGAATAAGACAAGTGAAAAGTAGAAGAAAGAAAGAAAGAAAGATAGAAAATCAAGGGAACCAGACGATCCTCACAGTTACAATCGAAAGATATTCAAATCTCTTTTTCTACGTTCAACTTTCTACGTACGTATGTACGTTTAAGTCAAAAATCAAATGAAAAGAAAATGAAGATAGATAAATGGATGGATGGATTGATAGGGAGAAAAAAATCAGAGAAAGAAGCAGACGCTCGTAACGTAACGTAACGTAACGTAACGAGAAAGGATATTTAAATCCTTTTTACACGGTCTTGTACACGACCTGATATCGATTGAAAAACATCGCATATAAGAAGAAACAACGACGAAGAAAAAGAAAAAAAAAAAAAGAGAAAAGAAAAAGGATAAAGAAAGGTCGAAGAGTATAAGGGAAAAAACGGGAACGAAGGATATCCTCTCGAACGTCCCGAACAAGGCATTGAAATTTTTGCGTGATTTGCGAAATATCGCAAGTTCGAATTTGGAACGAACGTTTCGAGCGTTTGTCGTGGTGTACTTTCTTTCGTCCTTTGCCTTTCTCTCTCTCTCTCTCTCTCTCTCTCTCTCTCTCTTGCTTTATTTCTTTCTCTTCGTTTCTTTCTCTCTTTCTCTCTCTCTCTCTCCGTCACTTTTTCGGATTTTATACGGAAGAGATCAGAAAATTCTTACGAACTTTATGGATTCTCATCTTGGTAGTCGAACCTGTCGTGTGATATACGACCGACATTTCCCCCACCACTACTATTACTACTACTACTACTACTACTACACTACTACCACTACTACTACTACACTACTACAACCTAGTACTACTACTCTTCTAGTACTCCAAGCAAGGGAAATTGGTTATCTCGCGTTTGCGCGGAAATATTTCCACGTGAAAATTTCTCAGGTAAATTGGAGACGTCGGCGTCTGTTGGAAGACGATGACGACGACGAGGACGGGTGCAACCTAAATACAATTTAAATGAGATCGACTGAAATATTCACACGAATCTCGATGCATTTCTTGAAATCTTAACGAGAACTTGCTCGCTCGCGGCGACTGACATTCGTCAATTTATTATTGAACATTTCTCAGATTTCTTTTTTCGTCGATTGCCGATTGGAATTGGCTGCTTCGAAGTAAACGACGATTAGGAACTTGTTATTGGAATCGTGAGATCCATTTGGAAAAGAAATTGTTTCTTTATGATTATAAATGTTTAATGTATCGTTCTTACATATGTATATACATATATTTTTATATATGTACACACACACATATATATATATATATATATGTCTATATTATATATACGTATATATTAGCTGGAAATTTTATAGTTTATTTATTTATTTATTTATTTATGTTTTTTTTGATTTTTTGTTAATAATTGGACATTCGCGAGAAGTATTAAAAAAATAATGTTACCTTAAAACAGATAATATTTATGTATACTACATATTATTCTATTTTTATTTTTATTTTTTTTTTGTTAATAATTGGACATCCGCGAGAAGTATTAAAAAATAAAATAAAATGTTACCTTAAAACACGTTAATCGTTTTTTGTTCTTTTTCTTTTTTTTTTCGTTTGCTTTTTTTTTTTTGTTTTTTTGTTTTTTAAACATTATTTAAGCGAATAATTCAGGTATAATAATAATTCTTCCGAGAATATTTCTTGTTTTTCATTGAAAGTTTTACGAAGAAACTTGTAGCATGGCGTGACGGTGGTCGAGATTGTTACCTATAGAGAGGAGTGTTCGACCGAGTTGTTCAATGAGCCGTGACGAGCTCGTTCCTGAAATCTATCAGAGTCACGATTTGCACCATAATTTCGCCAAGAATTTCCCCAGGAATTTCTCGTAAAATTTCGGTTCGATCATTTTAACTGATTTCAACTCGAAGACGAATATAAGCAATAACCTTAAAAGTGATATACGATTTGTCGAACATAACATATAATACACGCGCGCATACACACACAGAAACACCCACGCAATATACACGTATAGATATGTGAGATCGTTTATAGAGTCACTCGAAAGAAATTTTCATTCTTATCTTAAATCCTAAAGTCCGAATAACTTTGAGCTAAGATATTTACTATAACGATAAAATTTTAGATACGAAGTGATAGAATATTTCGTTTTAAGTATGGCAGCAACGTAGCCCTTTACAGAATCGAGCGTTATCGTTTCTTTCATGATAACGAGTTCCTGAGTTTTCTGATTTCCCATACATACATACATACATACATACATACATACATACATACATACATACATACATACATATATACATAGTTTCGGTCACGTGCGAACCGTTTCAGGATTTCCAGAGATACTGGATGGAAGACAGAGTATAGAATAGTGCATAGTTACGTTCACATATATACATATGTATATATACACACACACACATACGCACGTACACACACACACACACACACACACACATATATACATATACTAAATGTATACCGATGTACAGTGCAAGAGCCATTACGGCGACATTTATGTCGGGAGTTTACACGATGTGAAGTGTGTACGTGTGGTATTGCCATGCAATATTGAATGAATCTAATGAAGAGTACGGTCAGCTCGTAGCCTCGGGTATTAATACTGCTTATCCAATTAGTTGATAATCTGTTGTACTTAAGCATAGGAGAGCCTATTAATAGGAATCGGTTAACATGTACTCTCCCTCTCTCTCTTCTCGTATCAATACTTGTACCAATGCTATTAAATCCCATTGAAATACATCGAAACCTAACAAATTTATAGAAACGCTAATGAGCTATTGATTCGATCGACTAACCTTTTGAAATATGATATACAATAGAGAAAGCAATCTTTGATGGTCTTAATGTTCATAGGTTATTTTATTATCGTCAGTCATCATCCCCTTGTTTCAAATACGATACGATACAATACGATATGAATCAATAGTCTGAACGATTTCTCTTCGTTCTCCTCCTTCTCCTCTTTTTTCTTAAATATTGCAAAAATCTATTAAAAGTCTCGTTATTCCTTCTAAGTGTTACACACTGACTATCCAAAAAGTTTCGAGACTGGATTAATTTTAATAAAAAATAGAGAAATGTTAAGATGGCGGTGTCAATGTAATGGTTCAAATGTTATATATAGTTTTCTCTCACTTCAATACGATGCACGGAATGCTTATACGTAAAAATCCTTCTTTGAGATGTTGTTCAACTCGTGTGGCTCACAGTGGCTTGAACGTCGATTATGTCGTCGAAGCGTTTGATCCTTCATGTGAATTTTTATTTCGAGGAAATCATTATCTTCACGTTTTTCAATTTTTTTTATTAATCCAGTGTTGGAACTTTTTGGACAGACGGTTTAACTTGTTTCTAAGAAAATTCAGGTTTCATTAACAATTATCGATTTATCTATGTAGTAGATAGTAGTTAGATATTGATCTTGTTAATTACAGAGAAACTATGGAGCGAAAGTAATATTCTGTAATAATGATTGACACATTACGTATATTAATAACGTTTACACTCGATCATACCTCTTTTCGCGATCGATAACTTTGTTAACACGTTTCCAGTAAAGCTATACTTTTTCTTTTTTTCTTTCGAATTTTATTCCTACAGATACTTTGATGTTTTGTATTAATTTAATAAATATGTCTGCGTGTACGGTCGGTGATACAAGCGACCTGAATGGAAAATTTATAACGTATATCATCGATGATACTGCACATGGCATGGTACATGTTAAATATGTTATATCTATATTTATTGCTTTTCAATAGATTTTTCAATATCTATATATATATATATATATATATATATATATGTATGTATGTATGTATGTATGTATGTATATATATATATATTCTATGTATACGTAATTTCTTTTTTTTGTTGTATTAAATTATAATAAATTGTATTAAATTATATATAAATTTTATGTAATAAAAATTAATGTGTGTGTGTATATAATTGAAACAAAAAAAGATATATATATATATATATATATATATATATATAAAATAGATGTAAAAAATACAATACAATAAATATATATAATATATATAACAAGAATATAATTAATATAAAAATATATATAATATAATGATATAACTAATATATATAATATATATATATAAATATATATGTAAATATATAATATAATAATATATATAATAAATATATATACATATATATATGTATGTATATGTATATATAGAAAGTAACTACGTTAGTTGTACATCATTAATATCGCTTTTTATATTCCCTCTCTCTCTCTCTCTCTCTCTCTCTCTCTGTCTCTCTCTCTCTCTCTGTCTGTCTCTCTCTCTCTCTCTCTCTCTCTCTCTCTCTCTCTCTCTCTCTCTTTCTCTCGATCCTCTCTCTTTCTCTACTTCTCATTTTAATTTCAACGATGGTTCAGAGTACGACAGCGAGTAAGGAATTAAAAGAAAATGAAAGTAATATCTAGTTTAGTGCTAATCCACCAAGATAACCAAGAATCGCAGATAGGACGTTGTAACCGAGAGAGATACAAAATAGAGAGGAGTAAAAAAAAAAAACCAGGAAGGAAATGTTACCCGTACAGAACGCGACCTATATGAACTATATATCTATACGTATAAAGCTCTATATATATATATATATATATATATATATATATATATATATAAAGCTTTTATCTCTCTCTCTCTCTCTCTCTCTCTCTCTCTCTCTCTCTCTCTCTCTCTCTCTCTCTCTCTCTCTCTTTCTCTCTCTGATTCTCTCTCTTTTTTTTACAGATACGAGTAAAAGGGGATGTCGGGTGGGAAAATGAAACGCGTTCCCGTGAAAACGCTTCGAATTTTCACAGTCGACGAAAACACGATCAGAGTTTGTCCTCTCTGTAAAGAGTGCTCTCTTCCTCTCCCTTTTTTCAGTCACACTCCTCTTCTCCTATCCTTTTCTATCTTTCCTCTTCGTAGGTACACATGCACTTACGCCTTTCTATCCGCATAAGATTTTTCTCGTTTTCTTTTCCAACCTCCCCTTCTTACCCCACCATTCTCAAACCCCCATCCAACCACTCGCGTTACTCTCTTTTTCTTTCTCTTTAATTCTCCTCGTTGTTCTTCTTTCCTTTTTCTTTTTTCTTTTTCTTCTGCCTTTCTTTCTTTCTTTCTTTCTTTCTTTCTTTCTTTCTTTCTTTTTTCGTTTTTTTTCTTTTTTTTTTTTTCTTTTCTCCCTTGACCGTCTTACTCGCGAAAGTGTAATCGAGATTAGAATTTTTCAATTAAGAGTAGAGATATGTAAGTAATAAGAATTTTGATAAGATTATAAAAAGAAATGATTCTGTTACGTATATATATAGTGTGTGTGTGTGTGTGTGTGTGTGTGTGTGTGTGTGTGTGTGTGTGTGTGTGTGTGTGTGTGTGTGTGTGTAGTAGTGAAACTTTTGTCGTGCAATTTTTTTTGTATATCTTCTTCTTTTTCGTTTCTTTCTTTTCTTTTTTTTTTTTTTAATTTTATTTCATTCGACAGTTATGAAATTAATTATATTAAGTCATATTCGAAGTTTTGTAATATTCATTTTTTTTATAGATAGTTGAAATGTATAGTATAATTATATAATAGTATAAGTTATATTATAGTATTACTTTTTTTATTACTTTTTTTCTCTCTTCTTTTGGTATTACTGATATAATATTAATATAATTATTATAGTATTACTATATTCTATATATATATATATATATATATATATATATATATATATATAATCAGTACTTTCATTAAGCAATTGGTATATTAGTAATTAGTATATTGCTAATACAAATATTAATATTAGCAATCTACTAATTACTCTACTAACACTAATAATACTACTACTTAATAATATATACATATACATATATATATGCATATATATATATATATATATATATATATATATATATATATAGGGTAATCCAATGCATTTTATGAATAAACTATAGTAATATTTCATATTACTTACATCGTGGTACTTTGCTACTATAATTTTCATATTACGTAATAATTTTCATTTAGACATGACAAAGAATTATTATATAGAATTAATCACTTTCACACACACACACACACACACACACACACACACACATACATCTTGTAATATCATGAAATATCATACAGGCAAGTAAGTCAAAAATATATATAAATACATATAAGCACGCATATACCCATTCACATATACCCATTCACACACAGAGATATTCGACACAAATGGTATATTATTTTCCAACGACGATGAAACACAACGTACGCTTTCGAACATTCCTGTAATTAAACTAATGTCAGACAACGAGGTGGTGGGAGGTCAAATGATGAGGGGATGAGGTGATAGGAGAGAGGTGCTAGCTGTTGGATGGTTCAGGCATTCTGCTACACGTTACGTTACGTTACGTTACGTTACGTTACGTTACGTTACGTTACATATCAGCTGCCATGTTATTTATTCGTCGGTCTCTCGGTGGCATTGGAGCTGGCACAAGGATTCCCGCGGGCCGAACGGAATGTTCGTCCTAGAATAGCCCCCAGCAACGCGTTCTCGAAACTACCAACGCACACGAATCATATATATATATATATATATATATATATATATATATATATGTACAGATACATTTTATATATATATTTCATATATATATATATGTATGTATGTGTATATGTATGTATAATACGGCATATATACGACTCCCATGAGTTCATTCGAGGATATATGTATGATACATATACATATGTTATTTCTTTATATGTGTCTCTTTCTCTCTCTCTCTCTCTCTCTCTATATATATATATATATGTGTCTATATACATATATAAGTTCTATAAGACGAAAGGAAGACGCAGTCTCTAGAGGCTTAGCCGCAAGTGTCGAAGACAATTTTCTCGTCTTTCTATCCACGATCGTAGACATTTCAACCATATACTCGTTTTCTTTTCCATCGGTCTTTTTTTGTTCTTTTTTTCTTTTTGTTTATTTTCTTTTATTTTCTTTTCTTCTTCTTTTTTTTTCTTTTTGTTCAATTTTTGTTTTGTTACCTTTTCGATTTACTACGTATTATACGTGTTCTATATCGATATATACACGTGGGAAATGTTAGCTCGATGATCGTGTATGAGTTTTTTCACGACCTGTTTCTTGGATATATGAAGAAGATCGTGTATCGTGTCTCTTTATCGTTGGTAATATCATTCCAGTTTTGAGACGTGTGTAATCATTAAAAAAAAAAAAAAAAAAAAAGAAAAAAAAAGAAAATACCGTTTTGAATATATCATCATTTATTGTAAAATAAGTGGGAATTAAAATTTATTTCATTTTTTTTTTCTAATATTAATTATTTAAGAATTGACTTATTCCTTTTTTTCTCTTTCAATTGGATATTTTGTTATTAGAAATATGTTTTTATATTTAAAGAATTTTTTTTTATATGCGATTGAAATGATACTATTATTATTACAATTTTTAATTATATAACATTATGATATATATATATATACATATTTTTTAATTATTTGAAGTATGTTTACGTTTAATTGACATCAAGTTTCTAATTAAATCATTTATTTAAATTATCATTAATTATTTATAGAATTCAGAAACAAATATTTGTTATTTATTAAATAAATATTAGTCAACGTTATTATGATATTACACATATCATACATCATACTTGAATAATAGTAACAGTTTCACGTTATACCTACCTTCTTCCTATCGTTGTAATTAACACGATATGATACATACATTATGTTACATGGTTATAATCCACGTTCTGCATACATGTAACGCTCATTGGATGAGTCGATCGTGCGGACAATTGTAATGTAGAACCAATATATGTTGTGCGGTCAATCGATAACTTGCATAACTGATTGTTGTTCAATAATTACACACACACACACACACACACATATTTATATACATATACATATATATATATATATATATAGACATATTCAAAATATCGATTAATTACGAGATACTAATCGTAATAATTAATGATCCATTATGAATTAAATAAAACCTTAATAATTTTATCTAAAATTTGTTCGTAAGAAAATAAAAAAAAAAAAAATTAAAAAGAAAAGAAAAAGAATAAAATAAACAAACGAAGAGAAGCAAAACAAATTAGCAAGAAGGGAGAAGAAAAATTTCAATTTACATTAAACGTACGTTGGTTCGTTCGTTCATTCGTTCGTTCGTTCGTTCGTTCGTTCGTTCGTTCGTTCGTTCGTAAGAGATAAAAGTGACACGTGCGTTCAAACAGAAGTCAAAGCGAGCGAATCGAAACGAAAGGAAACGAAAAAAAAGAGTATATGTATATATGTGAGAAAGAAAGAGAAATACAGATAGATAGATAGAAAGAGAAAGACAGAGAAAGAGAGAGAGAGAGAGAGAGAGAGAGAGAGAGAGAGAGGCTAACTCCTCTCGATACTTTATAGGCGAGAAACTTTAACGCCGACTCCGCGAGAGTTTTCAGGAACGAATAAAAGTAGAAAAAGAAAAAGAAGAAGACGGAGAAAGAAAAAAAGTAAAAAGGAAAAGAAATAAAAAAAAACACACACACACCGAAAGAAAAAGAAAAAAAAAGAAAAGAAAAGAAAAGAAAAAGCACGAGAAGGGAAAGAAGTAACGAGACTTTGGTTTACAGCGATAGATCTCACGACTGAGAACTTTTATACGTGATTTCGCTTTCCCTTTTGCTCGTCGACCTTTTCTCTCTCTCTCTCTCTCTCTCTCTCTCTCTCTCTCTCTCTCTCTTTCTTTCTTTCTATCACCCTTCCAGATAGCTTTAGGATCGATAAAAGAAAAAAAAAAAGAAGAAGGAAAAAAAGAAGAAGAAAAAGACAAGAAACTCGTACGGAGATTTTTCTTTCCGATAACTATTATGCTATACTACCATCTACTTCCACCCCTCTCTCCTCTTAGTCCACCCCCTTTTTGGATTGAAGGTCTCTCTCTCTCTCTCTCTCTCTCTCTAGGAAATTTCTCGCGGGGGTTTAACTGAGCTGAGATTATTTTGCATGAGTAAAGCAAACGCCCTTGTATTTTAAGTTGATGGCCTAGCGGATGAGATTCGCCTTGGGCTGGCATTCTTCGGCTAGAAAGGAGGAAAGAGGATTTCGCCGTTGACGATCAACTGAACGCTGAAATCTAATTTTCTTGCCGAGGAACGAGCTTTTAGGAAAATCGAAGATCGTTCTATTGCTGTATATGTATGTATAGTGTTTAGTTGTATGTATGTGCGAGCGTATATGAATGTGTAAGGGGATATGTGTGTTTGTAGGGGATGTGTATGTGTGTGTGTGAAGGGACATTTTTATGAAAAGGATAAAAGTTAGAAGAAAAAGAGAAATTAATGCAATTTGCATTGGGATATGAAATTTTTCTTGTGTTAGGATGATGATTAATATTAATCATTATCGATGTATATATATATATATATATATATATATATATATATATATATATAATATAATATAATGTATATAATATATTTGTTATATATAATTGATATTAATATATTTATTATATAAAACTTATATATATATATACTATATAATATAAAATAATATATAATATATATATATATTCGACGAATTAATATTTAGAGAGAATATCAATTGCTATCGTTTTTAGAATAATAATTTTAGAATAGAGTTGAAAATTTGTTTTTGAAACAACTGAGTATGTAAACATTATTGATTTATCATTAATATTATATATATATATATATATATATATATATGTATATAGATGTATGTATTAGAAAAATTAATATTGATAGAGAGAATATCGATTGCTATCGTTTCTGGAATAGTTAAAAAATTTTTTTTTTGAAACGAATGAGTATATAAAGATTATTGATTTATCACATCAGATTTTACATTTAATTGATTATTATTATTATTATTATTATTATTATTATTATTATTATTATTTTATTATTATTGTTATCATCTTTCGAAGGACGAAGTTGATTTCGTTCGTTAGATAATATCGATTGCACGATAATATCGTTTCTGCATAAGATAGATTTATAAGATAAAAATGAGAGAAATCTAAAGTTGAATTGAGTAAATATTATACATACTCATGTGTTATTATAACTTTTATAATATCAATTATTATTATAAAGCAAAAGAGATCTTACATAACGCCGAAATGAAGATCGATAAGGAAGTATCGATTACTCAATCTTTTTTTTTTTTTTTTCATTTTTTTTTCTTTTTTTTCCCAGGACAAATTTCCAAAAAGTAAATGAGTTAAAATTATTCTACGATAAAATCGCGTTAGGACGCAACGTTTAATACGATTATCGATTATTGTCGAAGGATGTATCTCGATAAAAAAAAAAAAAAAAAAAAAAAAAAAAAAAAAAAAAAAAAAAAAAAAAAAAAAAGAACAAGGAACGAGAGAGAAAAAAAAGATAAAAAATTGAAATCAATAGAAAATATCGTTTACCTCGGTTCTTAATAGAAATGTACGTTTGTTAAAGACGTGAGAGAAATTGAAAGAGTATTAAATTGAGGCTGTAAAACTTTTTCGAAGATAAGTTTGCCGTTGTTCAAAAGTGTACGATATATATATATATATATATATATATATATATATATATATATTTTTTTGATAGATCGGTCGTTTCCAATCGGAAGGAAGAAAAGTCGATATCCGATCGTTAAGAAACCTTTCTCGATCGTTTCATGAAACGATCGAACTTGAGTATCGAAGAAAAATAGATGGCTATTTTTAGATGTATATATACATAACAGACATATATAACACACGTATACGCGAGTATGTATGTGCGTATACTCATATACACGTGTACAGGAAAGAATCGTAAATACTTTACCGTTTCTCCATTGATGGTCCAGCGGAGATCGGCTTTTGGTATCGAAGGCCAGGCCGTACAGTTGGCAGTCACGTTTTCGCCAACGGCGTAGTGCTCGGATAAGCCCGTGATTTCCGGTCCTCGTTCCGGAAGAGCTGGAAACGTAAATTCAACGCTGAATGGTACGTGAAAGTTATAACTTTCGAGTGTCTACGGTAACGTCCATGTATTTCATATGTCGTTGCTTTTCTACGATATACATACATATATATATATATATATATATATATGTATGTATATAGTAAGCTATACGAGATTGATACATTGAGAATCGTATTTAACACATCATCGAAGGATAAAATTTGATGAAAAATTTTATTTCTCCTTTTATTATCGATATATCTCTATTGTTCGATGTTATATCAATTTATATAGGTATATATAAGGTAAGGAGATGTAGGTATACGTGTGTGTGTGTGTGTGTGTGTGTGTGTGTGTAGAGAGAGAGATACACGTAAGATAATTCGAATATTTCATATATTCATTTTAATCATACATTTAATTTAATAATTTTCTCATATAAATTTTCCTCCGGTATTATCGAATCAAATTGAAACAACGTGAATCTGAAAAGGAGAAATTTCATTTTTTTCCTTGTTTAACGTGTTCATTCGATCAGATAAAAAAGAAGAAAAGGAAAAAAAAGAAAAAAGAGAAAATCCAAAATCGAAAATCGAAAACGAATTTCTAGGAAAATCTATTCATTTCAGAAATCTATCTACGCGTATATCTGTATAATAATTTTCGATCAAATAATTCAGATTTTACGAGATATTTTATACGTGATATCAATCGTGTTCATTTTTATTTATTTATTTATTTATTTTCCTCTCTCCTCCTACTCCTCCTCCTCCTCCCAGCGATACCATTTCCGATAATTAATTAATCCGTATTAATGTAGAAAAAATCGCGAATCGGCTCGACCCGTGATTTTTATGACAATATTGGAATTATTATCATTTTTTCTGTTTTCTCTGTTTTTCTTTTCTTTCTCTTTTTTTTTTTTTATAATTCTCTTCATTTATCCTCCCTTTTTTTTATTCTTTTCTCATTTTTATTCTAGCAGTCGTTTACGATCACGTTATGGCTGTCAATGGCCGTGTACCTCCACTTGTAATCGATGATCAAGTTTATCAGACTGCCGCCGGCGTCCCTCGCTCTGCGTTCGATGTCTCTAATAGCGTTAATTGGTACACCGGATTATGAGAGACATTCGCGTTCAGCCTGGCGCGACCGAATGCTCAATTAAACATCCGCCCTGTTGTCCAAGCACTTACTCACATCCATATATATATACATATATATATATATACATTTTATATATATATATGTGTATATATATATGTAAAGTGCACGAGAGAGAGAGAGAGAGAGAGAGAGAGAGAAGAGATCGATTTAGCTAGTTCTCTCTCTCTCTTTCTCTCTATCGAAATTGATCCATTAATGCATCTCACAGACCGATATTTCATTCGACAACGATATTAGATTTTGCGATCTCGAAAGTTTTTATGATCTTTGAAAGTTTTCAACAGTTTTCTCTGGTTAGAAATCGCAGGGTTACATTGCTACCTAAATAATTCAGTGTTCTCGTTATTTACAAGTGTATAGGAGACACGTTCGAGTACGCTTTGTATTTGTACGTAGGTAGGTAGGTAGCTAGGTAGTTAGGTAGCTACGTAGGTAGATACGTATATCTATCCTACGTAGGTTACATATACGAATACGAATCGTAGCGTGTTCCAAATTCATGATTGTGTTCCAACTCGGGAATGGAGTTTGCGGATTGAATCGCCGATTTACAAAAGGTTATGCATCGAATTTTTCTCCGAGAAAATAAAACGCGACTACTACCAGGATGCGTTACAAATCTCGCGGTAACGCGAAATATCCGCGTTCTATAAATGTTTTCGCAGATACAAATACGATCTATATTCTATCAAATCAAGATAAAATTGTATATTATCAAAATAGTCTTTATATCGTTTGATAACAACAAGATATTTCTATTTACGTTTACGAAATTATTAAATTATTCGTATTAAGAATCAATATTCGTCGATTCGAGATGATATTTCATTGTCTTTTATTTTATTAATCGATATGAAAAGAAAATAACGATTCAATTAATAGTTCCTATCTTGAGATTTTTTCATTTCTGGCTGCAAATAAAATCCCGAAAAATAAGTTATCATAGATTAGAATCACTACGGGCTTCTTAGAACAAAATAATCACTTCTCGCTTAAAACGAAATCTTAGTTAGGTTGATTCTTTAAGATTTAACAACGATTCCTCGCGTTAATTGTTCGAAAATGTCGATTCTTCTTTTTTTCTTCAGTTATTTAATAAAAAAAAAAGGGAACGAAAGAAAGAAAGAAAGAAAAAAAAACAAGGCCAGAAAAAACAAACAAAATAAATAAACAATCCCATGAATGATAGAAAGTGATTCGTTCGCGTTTCGATGGATCGTACGGAAAGAAAAGAAAATTAAATGCAGTTTCGTAGAAAATTATAAAAAACGGAAGAAAAGGAAAAAAGAAAAACAGAGCGGACCAATAAGCAAATCTCCCGAGACAAATTAAATTGTTATTCGTTTGACGGATTTAATCGAGATCGTTATATACAATAATAAATAGACAAGTAAGTAAATAAGTAAGTAAGTAAGTAAGTAAGTAAGTAAGTAAGTAAGTATTTAAGTACCTAAGTACGTAAGGGGATTAAAGGCATATTCGTGTTGCAAATCACGTTTAGCATTAGACTCGCGTAATCTTTCAGTACGATTTTGGTAGGTCAAGCGAGGATATACGTACGATACGCGATGGCGGCTCGAAACATGCCGAAGGGTTTTCGCTTTAAAATGTGGGAAGCTTTCGTTGTATATGTATGGATGTAGGTATACGTATCCGTATTACGTATGTACGTGTGTGTACGTGCGAGTAACGTTACGAGAAGGGATGATATCTCGCTAAAGGAAGTTTATTTCCTCGACGATTGTACGGGCTTGTAGGAGCTAGTGGATTTGCGGAATGGCGGCCAGCAGAAAGCCATGGTTGGGCCGGAAGGTAACGCTGTAAAACAAGACTCTCTCTCTCTCTCTCTTCTGTTTCTCTCTCTCTCTCTGTCTCTCTCTCTGTCTCTCTCTTGCACTTACGGTCGCACTTGTAGTCAATGTTGAGGGTACCAGCCACAAAACGGAGGATACATATAGAGAGCGACAAATTTAACCGACGGTCCTTCGTGGTTTACGGATTTCGCTGGACTTTCCTATTTTCAAAGAGACTTACTAGCAACGTTTCGCCTGGTGCTATTACCGTTACTAATTTTCGCTTCTCTTGATTCGAATTTCTGGAAAATTGTAAAATAGGAATACGTGCGTTCGGGGAGCTATTACGTTGGCACTCGTTATGTGTGTGTGTGTGTTCGAAGAAATTATTTAAGAAAATTACACGACCTAAATTGCACAGGTAATGCTTCATTCCTTCGCTCGTACTCTTTGATATTCGTTTAAACGCTTCGTACACGCTTCGTGCATATTTAATTTTTATTTGAACCTCTTGTTCGCAATGATTTTCACATACTTCTATTAAGATTTTTGATTTTCGTCTTTGGCTCAACTTTTAAATTCAATTTTTTATTTATTATAAGAAAGCATAAAGAATTGTTATTCTTTATTCGTATCTGTAGCAAATCTTCGATGTATTTTATTATATCGAAATATTTTTTTTTTTCTTTTTTTGTAGACGAAAACCAAATTTTAGATGAAGCGTTACGGTTTAGTTGATAATATTATCCCCTGATCTCTATTTTATATTAGTTGTGTTCATTTATATTAGACGACTTATGTATATTTTGCTTACGTTATTTAATTTATCTTAGATTATTTCAGATTATATTTATTCGATCTTACGATTAATTATATACTTATCCAAAAACGATTGATTTTTATATCGATAAATTACGATTTTTAAGATCGACTTTGATCCTTCTCATTTATTTCTTTCTCTTTTTTGCGATTTATTATTATTCGATTATTATTTAATTCATAAAGTACATTGTATAGATGTATATAGAACAACGTTAGAGCTTTGTATTCATATAAGATCGAAGCTCTCTTCGTAGTATAAAAATAGGTTAACACGATGCGTAAACGTTCGATCCTTCTTCTCTAGAACAATTTTCCACCCCGATATTTATGGAGCGCATTTATGAAGCTCTCTACGTAAGCTCCGGATCGTTGGTTCCCCTTTAATTCGATTCACAGAGCCTCTCTTATGAGTGCTTCGCATAAGGGATGTTCATAAATCCGAACGGGGTATTTCTCCTTAATGTTCTTCCATATTACTGTGCTTCTCGTTACCACATTGTCCCTTATTAAATAGTATTCGAATATTTAAAAAAAAGAAAAAAAAAACAACAACAACAACAACAAATGGTTTACCTGTACTCGATCAATAGAATTGTTCAAATAAAAATCGTATTAACAATTTATCAATTTAAATTCGAAATTATTAAACGAAAGATATATACTTCGATGGTAAATTATAAAAATGTGAGTGTTTTATATTCGTCGATGTTACGATGTAAATCCTTCCCTTTTTACGTTGTTTTTTGCTTTTTTTGTTTGTTTGTTTGTTTGTTTGTTTGTTTGTTTTCATAAAGAATAAAATTTAGCAGAAGGTATCGACGAGACCGATTGAAAATTGACAAAATTGAAATTTTACCTTAGAATTTTTATTGAACAATTTATATTTCAAAGTGTATGGTACAGGTAAACGATATAGTTGTACGCACACGCGCATAAAGCGCGTCCTATCGATATTCCGGCATAGACTTTCGATATCGTAAATATTCATGGAGGAGGAAGTGGGAGGGTGGGAGGGTGGAGAGATCATAAATATTCATTCGCGGTAACATTCAAAGAGAATCGTTTAAAAGAAGGAAAAACTAAGAGTAACTACGTCTAGGAACGTCTGCTAAAAAGATATCTCTTCTTTCGTTTCGGTTTACCTTTCGGTATTGAAAAAGCCAAAGATTTTTATAAGATTCTTTTTCTCGGTCACGTAAGAAATGTTTTCGGTAAAACGAAAATCCTTTCGTTGAATTTCAGTCGTCGCGAGAAAAAAAGAGAGAGATGTTCTTTCGAATTATATCCAAACATCGTTCGATCTTCCTTTCTCGTTCTGTTTCTTGCACGTGATGCGCTTGCATCTCTTGTTATTACTGTTATTTTTATTTTTATTATTTCCTTTTTTTTTTTTTTTTCTTTCTTTTCGTTCATTGGTGTCCTAACGTTCTTTTTTCCTTTTTTTTTTCTTCTTCTTTTTCTTTTTTATGTATTAAAGAGTAAAGAGAAAAAGGAAATAAAGTATACGTATCGTTTCTCATAGTTTATTCTGCGAAAGATATGACATTTCGTAATAAAAAATTTTTATGAAATGATATCCTATAAAAAAAAAATAAACAAAACAGAAACAAGAGAGAGAAGTAAAACACGTGTCGAATCGCGCCCGACGTAAAAGTATTTTTGAAGATGATAAAAAATTCATGTCGAGTCAGACTCGACATATAGAGGCTCCTGTAACAATGTCCTTTCTTTTTATACATGTTTCAAAAAATATATATAATAATTAATTATTTCGACTTGGATTTCAATTTGAGCAAACTATAAACAATAATATATATATATATATATATATATATATATATATATAATAATAAGTAATTGTTTCGAAAAAAAATAAAAAATCTCTTAATCCTATTCGAACGTATCCGATTAAAATAAAAAAAAAAGAATCAATTATCTCTATCCATAATCAAAATATAAATTAAAGAGATCATCGGATCGATCGAACTTTTCCTTTTCTTTATTTCCTTTCTTCATTCTTTCATCGATCCAAGAACAATATTCAATCGTCTCGAAAATGATGAAAAAAAAAAAAAAAAAAAAGAAGAAGAACATTATATCAGAAAAATAATTACCTCGAATATTACGAAACAAGAAAAAAACGATTTGAACGGATCGATCAGATATCGGTAATTATTTCTCAAAGATAAAGTTTCTTTATTCGTCTTGATAATATTTCTTTTTTCATTTATTTATTATTTCCTATTCTCAATCGTAACTAAAAGCAATAGCAAATTGTTCAAGCCAAGTACCTGTAATATCTTGACCCCTTAATATTCCAATTTGTGGCTACGTAAATATACAGATACATATATACATACATACATACGTACGTACGTACGTACATACATGTGTACATATACACATATGTATACATATATACATTCGTACATTCGGATTCCGATTACACGTTTCCCTTTGTATTCGAGGGGTTGGTCGCTCTTAATCATCGAAACCTCGCTTCGCTTCGCGTCCACTCGGATAGCTTTACGAGAAGAACGGCTTACGTAGTTATAGACTTGGATGCATACAAAGCGAGATACCGATGTAACGATGAAAAATTGCACTCTATCTATCTATCTATCTATCTATCTATCTATCTATCTTTCTTTGTTTCTCTCTCGTTTGGTCTTTAATCACCTTTTAAAGCAATCTTCGTATATGAATGTAGTTTAGTTAAATGATGGAAATGACTAAAACACCGAGACGATTCTTTTATCTTTCGAAGTAACGAAAACATAAAAGTTTCATATTTATTTTAATCTTATTTCTCGTTACTTTTTTTTTTCTTTTTCTCTTTTTTTTTTTTTTTTTTTTTTTTAAAGCGTTTAATCGATAAATATTCTCATAGGAATAAGTTTGTATATATGAAGGTAATATATTAATGAAGAATATTATTTTAATTATTATTTTCTTTTAATTATTGCTATTCTTATTTCATCCTTTTTTTCTTCTTTCAAGTATTAAAAAAGAAGGTTAGAAGTAAAAATTGTTCAAACGTGAACGATAAGATCGATGAGAGTGTTTAAATAATGTTTTTTTTTTTTTTTCTTTTTTCTCAAGTTTTGTTATCTTCCAAATATAACTACGAAGGGATTTGATTTGTATATTGAAGTTGGTATGTGAAAATTGATAAAGAATATTTTTTTTATTATTATTTTCTTTTTAATTATTGCTACACTTATTTTTTCTTGCTTTTTTGTATTAAAGAAGACAAAAAGAAATAAAAATTGATAAAACATGAACAATAAAATCGATAAGCGTTTAAATAAGATTTTTTTCTTTTTTATCAAATTTTATAAGTTGTATTATTTTGCTATTTTATAAATATAATTATGAAAAGATTTGTTTAAGATTTTTCATTTACAATGGATTAGATTCATCCACAAAAATGAATTGTATCGAAGGTATCACCAATTATTAGATGATATTTTCTAGACAATGAATTTTTTTCTAACGCAAATCAATCTCTCTCTCTCTCTCTCTCTCTCTCTCTCTCTCTCTTTTGGTCCTTTATCACTTTTAAAAATAATCTTCCCCGTATGGGTTTAATCAAATGAGAAAAACATTGAAACGTAGAGACAATTTCTTTCGATCTTTCGAAATGAAGAAGAAAAATTCGCCATTTGTTCTAACATCTTTCTTCTTTTTCTTTCTTTTTTAAACGTATAATCATTAATCATCATCACAGCTATGCGATAAAACAATTTACTTAGAAAAAAAGATTATTACGAAGAACGGCAAGATTATATAAGAATTGATAAAAATTATTTGTCCGTTCCTTTTCTTTCTTTTCAAATACTACAAAGATTCCTAAAAAGATGATAAATAATATCGATCGAAAGAAGTATTTCAATAATAAATAAATCTTTTATTTTCTTTTGCCATTTCTTTTCCGATTTCATTAACTTTCATAAGTTTTACCGTTTTGCTATCTATCAAATATATATAGTAACGTAGAAAAGAATTCTTTCCCGTAATTTGTTTGAGATTTTTCATTTCTAGAATGGATTAGTGAAATTACAAAAAAACGATCCTATCCGACGGATCACCACCCGTTAGGAGATGAAATTTTGTAGTTCAGCGAATTCTTTTCTAACGTAGACCAACATATCTCTCTCTCTCTCTCTCTCTCTCTCTCTCTCTCTCTTTCTCTTTCTCTCTCTGTCTTTCTTTCTCTTTCTCTCTTTCTCTCGAATCATTGATGTATACTTTCTGAAAAGCGGATATGTCCCATTTAATTTCTCGCTTCGACGGTATTCGTAATCTCGATTGATTCCTTCCTCCTACTCCCTACCACGCTCTTTCGAACCCAGTCGAACGAAAAGTAGGTATCTCTCTTTCGCTGTTTGTTCGAGGTATACTTCTCGTCGAATTTGCAGAATTTCCTATCGAAAATCCGCCGATCTTTTCGCGTTTCGAGAAAGAGAATTCGTTGATGAGGAGAACTTTTGAAGTAAGTATAAAAAAAAAAGAAAGAAAAAATTTACGAAAGAAGACAAGTTCTCTCTCTCTCTCTTTCTCTCTTTTCTATCTGTATTTCTCTCTCTCTTTTTCTTTTTCTTTTCTTGTCATATTTTTTTTTTTTTTTTTTTATTCTTCGACCCACCTACCTTCCTTGGAAACTGATTGAAATTTGTCGAAAGACTTTTGATAATTACGAAAATTTTTTCTTTTTTTTTTCTTTTAATATTCTTCTCTCGCATTTCTATCTCTATCTCTATCTCTATAACTCTCTATCTCTATCTTTATCTCTATCTATATCCACTTCTCTCAGTGCCCGAAATTAGTGGAATCATCGTCGGGCCTCGAAATCCGTTTAAGCTTCGGCTCGCTCGCCTAATTCAATTATTTCTGTGGTAACCTATATAACAAACGATATAGGGTGCTGCCGGTGGTTCGTGCAATTGTTTGAAGTACGAATTAAGCGTTACGGGGTATGGTGGTATATACGGGGTGTGAGGGAAGGAGGTAAAGGGTGGTGGTCGAACGGCCGTTTCTGACGCACGCGCGCGTTTTCGAGTTTTGTTGAAAAAAAAAAAAAAAAAAAAAAGAAGAAGAAGAGAGAAAGAAAAAAATAATGAAATAAAAAAGAAAATAGTAGGATCGCAAAAAAAAAAAAGATTTTCAAAAATGGAATAAAAAACATATCCATTTTTCTTTTTCTCTTTTCTCTTTTCTTCTTCTTGTTCTGTTTGTTCCTTTTTAATCATTCCCTCTTCCCACTTCACATCCCATTATATATATATATATAGTATACTATTATTATATATTATTAATATACTATATTATATATATATATATATATATATATATAAATACTTATAGTGATTCGTTCGAATGATTCTACATAATTACAAAATAAAATAACTATATAAAAATTTCAACGAGTACTCAAATAAATAGAATGATTATATCTTCGAAATAATCAAAGGTTGATACAATCGAGAGATAAGATCGATTAAATTGATTCTTACAATTTCTTACGTTGAATACTATCAAAATTTCTATGTACGTGATATTATATACACGTATGTACATATACATACACATAGATAAGTGCAACTAGCAGGTCGAATATTTCCCTTAGATCGAGATAAGTGCGTATACTCGAGTGTTTCCGTCTTCACGGATACATAATCTCCCTCGAGCGACTCTGAAGTTCGAGCTCGGCGTATCGTTATCATAGAAATCGCGGAATTACGGAGGCATATGGTTGCTCTGTATTATTAAGCAGAAACGAGGAGGTGGAGGTGGATGAAGAGGTGGAGAAGAAGGAGGAGAAGGAGGAAGGAGGGCTTACCGGATTTCATCGTTTCCTATGCTTCCGCTCGTTCGCTGCTTCGTTCGATCTTTCTTCTCTCTTTTAACCTCTTCTTTCTTTATTTCTTTCATTTTTTTCTTTTTTCTTTCTTCCCTTCTTGCTCTCTCTCTCTCTCTCTCTCTCTCTCTCTTTCTCTCTCTCTCTTTATTTTTCCATCTCTTTTCTTGTCTCTTGCTTTTTTTTCTATTTCTTTCTCCTTTTCCTTTCTTTCTAAATATTTTCCTTTTTTCTTATTTTTCGAATTCGTTCGGTCTTTCTTTCCTTATTTTCTTTCGTCTTTTTTTTTTTTTTTTTTTTTTGTTTTATTTTTCCGCCTTTAATTTCCTTTGCTCGTTACTTTTATGTCGCAACAGAGCAATCCGCGACCATCTGCCCATTTTTTGTCTCCAATAGAAATTCATTCGTTCGCTTGAGAGACTAGTCTATTTTCTTGCTTTGAGATCGTTACCCTTAATACGGATGGAGGATTCTATATATATATATATACATATATATACAAATACAATATATATATGTATCTATGTATCTTTGTATTTATGTATCTATATATGTATGTATGTATGTATGTATGTATAGATATTCCAGTCCTCCAATATCTTTACGGAAACTCGAAGATACTCCCTTGTTGGCATCGTCAAGGACGATACCTCAAGTTAACGTTAAGGAAACGCCTAAGTTTAGGTAATCACTTATCTAAATTTAACGATCGCGATAACGTCGATGATATTGTTTTAGATATGAAATAAACATTTGATTAGTTCGAAGATATTACCTAAATTATTCGAATGATCATCGTTTAAGCTTAATTAATTCCCAAACGTTTATTGCTTTATTCAATTTAATATTGTTTTAGGAAATGATCCGACGTTGAAACTTTACGATCTATTATAATTTAACTTAACGACTGACAATTTGTCAAGGAACATAAGTATCTATGTACGTACCTATATATCTAGGTACCTATATAATATACATATCTATCTATTTACGTATACGTTAACTTTTTAAACGAGGGAAAACTTCTTCTTCGAACACTGTACTTAATAAATCTGAGAAAGTTCAGATTCCGTTTGGCAGGAAAATCGTCAAAGGCATCGTTCGACCTAGTTTGCCTTGCATATCCGTATAAAACGATGTCGTCGTCGTCGTCGTCGTCGTCGTCGTCGTTCTCTCTCTCTTTCTCTATATCTCTATATCTATATATATATCTCTCTCTCTTTCTCTCTCTATCTGTATGTATATATATATATATATCTTCCTCTTTCTTTCTTCTTTTCTTTTTCTTTTTCCTTTGCTTGCAAACTGCTACTTTAAAATTGTTTCGCGATTATTATGCATTCCCAAGAGAAACGACTGTTTCCATAATTTTCCATTCCATGTCGTTCTTTTTTTAAAGTCCAATTCCAAAATACAACGAAGACCGTCGCAGGACTTTCTTTCATATTATTTTTTTTTCTTTCTCTCTCTCTCTCTCTCTCTCTCTCTCTCTCTCTCTCTCTCTCTCTCTCTCTCTCTCTCTCTCTCTCTCTCTCTCTCTCTCTCTCTCTCTCTTTCTTACCGGAACTTTGACCGCCTTATTCACGTCGCTACTTCGCGACGGGTGACTTGCCCGACCAGCATCCGACGTCACATCCGTTCGATAAATAATCATTTTCCGTATCTCGAGAGGGCCGAGATTTATTCGTTTCGTAATTCTGCACTCACGAGAAAATATGGCCTTGTGTCATGTAGTTTTCTCTCTCTCTTTCTCTTTCTTTCTCTTTCTTTCTCTCTCTCTCTCTTTATGTGTGTGTGTGTGTGTGTGTGTGTGTAGATGCACAAGTTACGTGATAATTTTTCATGAAATATCGGGCCAACTTCTCGCCCCATTTACCTGCAGTGAAAGAACTGCTTTCCGATTCAGTGTGCTCTTATCGAGGCCAAAGAAGACACACTTTTTTTTTTTTTTTTTTATAAAACGTCTTCCAACGTTACCTTTGCGCAATTTCTTGTCGATCATCGAATTAATAATAGAATATCATAGATGTTAATTTTCCAATTCAATATTTTATTCTCATATCGTATCTATTTTTTTTGCTACAGATTTGAAAACAAACGAAATTACTTATATATATATATATATATATATATATATATATATATATATATGATATAAAAGAATAACATACATGATAGTATATAATATATAGTTATATATATTTATAATATATTTATAAAATATATTATACATAATTCCGTCTTAAAATTTATCATAAAGAAATATATTCAATGCGAAAATGAAATGTTGAATTTTAAACGTAATATCGTCAACGATATTATTAGTTTTATATATATATATATATATTAATAATATACATAATATATATATATATATATAGATTTATAATACACACACACACACATACACGAATATAACTCGTGATTTTATCGATCCGTCTACTGATGGACTTCCCCCTAGCAAACCCCCAACTATATCTTCCTTCTTTCCTTTCTAAGTATCAGCACTCTTTTTTACTTCTCTACGTAAAAACTTTTTGCTCGCGGAATTGTAGTAGTCGTTGGTTGGGCGTAGACCGAACTCGGTTATCTCCTGGCGATTGACCGACTCCCTGGAAAGAAGCCAAATCCCTCGATCATCTTCGTGCCTAACATACCTTCTTGCCTTCTATCAACCTTTCTTTCACTCCTCACCACCAGTAGCACCAGTAACAGCACTAACCAGTACCAGTAACAGTAACAACAGTAGCAACAGTACCAACAGTAGCTCTTCTTACCATTCTTTAACTTCATCTCGTCTCTTTACTACTTACATCCCTACGTTTCTACAATTTTTCTTGGATTTTTCTAAGAAGTAGATTACCGATCGATCCAACCTAACCGTTCACCACCCACCCGGTCAGTTTCGACAGTCCAACTCGACTTGAACTCAGAAAACAAGAGTGTTCTTTCTTTTCGAGAGAAGTCGATGCTCCAGCTCGATCTTCCAATTCTCCCTACCACTCCCTCATCTCTCTACCCTTCCTACCCCCTTTTTCGAATCTCTCCGGGGAACAAAGAAACCGATTTTAGTTTCCTGTTTCCTTCTTCGCTGGTTCTATTTTAACCAAAGGGAGAAAAGGGACTCGGAGAAAGAAGGTCGAAGAACTAGCCCCGATCACCTATCTTTTTTCTACTCATCGTTCAAAGTATATTGGCTGGATTGGTGGGAGTAGGAGAGAGAGAGAGAGAGGGATGATAGCGATGGTAGTAGTGTTGGTACGCTGACACATTCGCTCGACTTACTTCGATGAGATGACTATGTCGCATTCGACATCGTACGATTTTACGATCTATATCCTGTCTCTCTCTCTCTTTCTATTTTTTATTCTCCTTCTCTATCGTTTTCTCTCTATATTTTTCGATTCTTATGTTCGAACTTTTTAAAATCATCGGCTCGAGTCCCTTTCGTTTGGATATCAACGATCAAACGATTATTTTCAATCGATCGGCGTTATCTAATCGTGCGTAACGATATCGGTTCGAAAAGTATCTCGTAAAATTCTTTCTTTTTTCTTTCTTTTTTTCTTTTTTTTTTTCTATTTTCTTCCTTTTATTTTTTCCTTCGGAATCGACGGATAGAAACTTCGTGGATTATAGTTCGTGATATAGTTCGATGACACGTTTCATGGGAAGTTGATGGTTATACGAATGGACTATTTAATTTTATGGTTCGAGTAGTCATGCAATCGAAATAGGGCTGTTTTTAATCCTACCATCAAAGATAATCAAACTGATGGAAAAAGAAAGAATAAAGGGGAAAGAGGAGGAAGAAGAGGAAGTTGAAGTATAATTAAGTTGATTTTTTACGAACGAACGATGCATCTTAAAAAGTGCTATTGCACTCTCAACGGCAATTCAACTCGTGCATAATATTATCATATTTTAGCCAAAGTGTTTCATTTATGGTCGTTAGTTTGTATGGGTGGCAATAGACTCAGAGACTACATAGCATAATATTAAGTCTTGAAAGTTATTATCAAGTATCGAAGTTAACTGGTAATATCTATTAATAATAATATATCTATATATAAATATATTATATTATATTATTATACGTAATGTAATGTTAATCTTTAATATATCTAATATTATATGTCTATAATCTAATATTATATACTATAATCTTTAATAATAAAAAGTTATTATCAAATATTACTCCAAATTAACTGATTATATATATTATATTATATTATATTAGTGAATAAAATAATATTATATTATATAATATAATAATAACTTTTAAAAGATATTATCAAATTACCAAGTATAATATATTCCAAGTTAGCTAGTTATATATATTCTTAATATATATAATAATATATTATATTATATTATATCATTATAGATAATATAATATTATACATAATAAAATATTAACCTTTGAAAGCTGTTATCTATCATCCTAAACTAATTAATAGAACTAAATATTAAAACTACACACATATATATATATATATATATATATACTTATATATTTTATATTATTATTTTAATTAACACCAACAAATCTATATGAACAACGAATAACCCATATATTAATTTTATTACAGTCCTTAAACTTTTCATACAATCTTCAAGATATATCTTACGATTGATACTTTTTAACGATTAATATTAATAAAAATATATATATATTTCCCTTTCATAAAAATCGATTATATATATATATACATATATATATATATATATATATATATATATATATATATATACATCGAAGAAATAGAAGAAAATGGAACCGGACCTTGCATTATTTCCTCATTAAATAAATCCGCTGACTCTTCTACGTGTTCTCCTCTCCTCGTATCCTCAGAAAGGAAAATCCCTGAAGCAGCACTCCCATTTCGTGGTAGACGCTAAAGTAGATTCTATGGCTCCATGGAATACACACTTGGAACGTGCTTTTGGCATACACTTTGCCATACACGGAACGAGACTTTCTCTCATATGCACGAATACGACGTGGAAATGTATCAAACGATTTGTCAGTGACAAATAAAAGAAGAAGAAACGAAATCTGTGACCAATCCGGTTGTCTCCTAACGTTGTAAATTAACTCAGATATGAAAACATTTCCAGTAAATATATTTTCGGTCATGGTGTCATAGAAATAAATATGAACGATCATATTATTCTTGTTATGCTTGAATTTATCCGCGTTGATCATATCCAATATATTTATTGCTTTACGTTTTAAATTCATATTGTTCTTTAATATAATTTTTTGTTACTTATGTTAAAAAAAGGAGGAAGTATTGATAATCCTTGCATATAGTATAATATAACATTGTATATATGACTGTAATTGTAATATAGTATTCCGGAGTAAAATATATATGTATTTAATATAATATACATATATATATATATATATATACACTAGTTATATTATAATTATATTATATTGTACTATAAATTGTTTTGTAACTTACATTATAATGTATATATATATATATATATATATATATATATTGTATTATATATTATTTATTACTTATTAAAAGCATTGTTATAACTCGTTAATAACTCAGAATATATATAATATATATATATATATTGTTAATATATTACAGTATAATTATATTATACTAATGCAAGTTGCAACTTACATTTGAATAAATCTAAAAAATTTTTATTTATATAAAAGAATCGTTTCTTTTTTTTTTTTTTTTCATACGTTAAAATGATACAAAAGTCGAAAAATATGAAAAATATCTTTAAGTACATATGCGTATTTTAAAGATGAATAACAATTCGAATGATTTGAAGATATTAATAATGCACAAGACAATCTTGATGCAAAATGACGGAAAAATAAGATTAAGGATAACTTACTCGTAAGATTACTTTGGTACTTTTATTATAAAAAGTAACGAGTAAATCCTGTACTTCATCCCTCTACTGTTTTCATTTTTGATCTTTACTTCTTTCATATACCAAAGTGTAATTAAAATTAATACGAATTATTTTCTTTTCTCTGTATAACAATTATTTCTCATTTTTATATAATCCTTCTGTTATCGTCTGATAAGAAGAAAAAAGAAAGAGAGAGAAAGAATATATGTGTATGAAAGATAGATAGAGAGAGAGAGAGAGAGAGAGAGAGAGAGAGAGAGAGAGAGAGAGAGAGAGAGAAAGAATTTTTTTATTTCCTTTCAACTTTAAAATTCGATCTTTTTACATATGCTAGAATGTATATACATATACAAATATACATACATATATATGTATATTCATACATAAATACAAACATTCATACATTCAAACATATATACAAATATATATGCATACATGCATTTTTATATGTACACACAACACAAGAATACATACATACATATTTACATATATATTTACACATACACATATGTATGTATATATATATATAATATATATATATATATATATATATATATATATATATATATATACATATATGGAGTGAACTTTCCAGTAGATATAGTCAATTAACTACGCTTCGTTGCGCCACGTGGTTGGACATGGCCGTATACCGAGACGTTTAATAAAGGCCACTGCGTTACTTTCTAATTAACAATTAGGAATCTACCCTAGTAAGGAGTAAGAAGGGTAGATCGTACAAGGCAAAGTAGTGGGAAGGAAATGGGCGTGGGTGGTGTTTAACGACACAAGCACTGCTCGAATTAAACCGTTTGAAATAATTACGAAGCACTGGTCCAGGATTATGAAAGTACCGAAGGAAATGGTTCTCTATCGTGTTCTCGTATTATCTTCCATCCGATCATTTCGTTTAATTATTGTAACGTCTTGTAAGATAATTTTTCATTATCCTCGGATTAGTTTACAGTAGATTATATTCGTAACGTAAAAATTATAATCTATATTTGTTCCTGTATCTTTATTTTTTTTTTTTTTTTTTTTTTTTTTAGATATTTCATAAGTAAGTATATTATTTAAATGAGTTAATAAGAAGATAGATATATATATACGTTTACTTATACAGATTTTTACGAATCGTTTTTATATCATTATCTTACGAATATCTATAATCCAATTTTGATTTGTATCTACGAAGGAAAAAAAAAATATATATATATATATATAATGTCGATAATATCTGATATAGTTTAGTAATAATTTTATTACTATATCAGTTTCTTTTTCCTTTTCGTAGACACAAAAAAGAATAATGAATAAATGTATTAAATGTTATTAAATATTTCAATGATAATATATAAATGAGAGTATGAAACTTAAAAATAAAATAATATTATATGTATGAATATATTAAAAATATATACTACACTATACAACTATTAATTATTTTAACCATTGTAATGATATTCTACTGAGTCACTTATATATTGATTTAAAAAAAAAAAAAAAAAAAAGAAAAAGAGAGAGAGAGAACAGAAAAGAAAAGAAAAAGAAACATAAAAAAGAGAAAAGATAGAAAAGAACTTCTGTTATGAAGTAACAATTACAATCACACGACGTTGTAGAGGATTAAAAACAATAATTTTTCATTACAATATATACGATCGTGGAAAATCGTGTTCTGATATTTCTATTAAAATAATCTACTCCATGTATGCCGATATACGTTTCTCATTCAATTCGAAATTATTTCGTATGCATTCTCGTTATCGAATGGAATGATATAATAGATTATCTACGTGTCCCGGTTATATGTATACGTATTTTCAAAAACAAGAGAATATTTATTATCAAATAATTTTCGCGTGCTTCGCTTTTCAATTTTCCAAGTATAGGTATTTGTTTGTATTTTCTCGTTCCAATCGAATTTCCAAGCGATCAAGATAAGGATGAACGTAGCTTTCGCCATTCGCAAATCGGTTGTATTTTATCGAGGACGACGTTATGATTTCTACTCTCTCTTTCTCTCTCTTTCTCTCTCTCTCTCTCTCTCTCTCTCTCTCTCTCTCTTTTTTTTTTCAATAACCGCGTATGCACTTTCTTCTCATTTCTTTTTCGTTTGTTTTTCGTAACAAGAGTATTCTATCAATTCGTACGTACCATTCGAATTTATTTATGTGAACCATAACGAGATAAACGCGATCAGATTTTAGAAATTTAAAAAAAAAAGAAAAAAGAAAAGAAAAAGAAAAACAAATTTTATCGTCCTTAATGATATACTTTCAATATTAAGATTTTGTTAGGATTGTAATAACAATATAATACTAAATGCGAAGTATATTCGGTATTACTCTGTGATTGGATTTTGAAAACTTTGATAAACGAATATTATGTAATTTTTAATTAAATTCAATTGTCTAACAAGTAATCTTGAAATTTTTAATATTATTCGTTGATTAGATTTTATAAATTTCGAGAATATTAAATATTTAATATCTAAATAAGCACAATGTGTATAAGACAATATATTAATCATACATAATAATTTACAGTAGTTTGAATTTGCTAATAATAATTATTTTTCTTACTTTTGCCAGTAATAATTACATTGTTTTTATTAATAATTTCATGTAAATAGTATATTCATATCTACAAAGAAAAAAAATATATATATATATATATAATATCGATAGCATTATCTAATATAATTTAATAATAATTTCATTATCACATCATTTTCTTCTTTTTTTCTGTAGACAAAACAAAAAATTATTGATACATCAAATAGTATATGAATTAAAATAAACAAGTATACTAAACAATAAAACTATTATATATCAACAATTAAATATAACAATTTAACATACAAGTGTATTAAAAATACATTACAAAACGTACATGCTATACGACTATTAATCACTTACGTCAGAATAAATATATTTACATGTATTTACACGAGATTATTAATAAAAAGACATAACTATATCCATTGAAGAATTAATTCCAAGATTACTACTTCTCGATATCGTCGAATCAATCTTTGCAAAAAAAAAAAAAGAAAAGAAAAAAAAAGAAAAAGAGAAAGAGAAAGAGAGACAAAAAAAAATAGATTCCAACCATGATCAATCGCGAACGATATTACAAATCGTTCGATTTCTTTTTTGTCTTAACGTTTATCCTCGCACAACATAAATATTTTTTCCTTCCTTTCGGGAAACATTATATTATATTTTTCTCCCTTCTACTTTCTTTCCTTCTTTCTTTCTTTTTGTCCTCCGTTCTAAGGGGGGGGGGGAGGTTTTCTCAGGAAGAAGAAAACAAAACTGAGAGCTTGCTTTTGTATACATACATACATTCTATGGTGGAAAAAGGATAACAGAGAAGCGAGAAGATTGCTAGCGAAATCAAGTTGTTGCTTCCGCAGGGGAAAAAGGAACGTGCGATCTCGCGGAAAAAGATTCGATGGGATAAAACCAACTCGTGAATACTTCTGTTTATGATGAATGGTGATAAACGACACCGGAGATATTCTCTCTCTTTTTCTCTTTCTTCCGTGTGTCTTTTTCTCATTCTTCTGTGTCTTTTTCTCTTTCACCCGTTCGTTCTTTAGATCGATTTCTTTTACTATTTCCTTTTTGAAGAATTTTCCGTGTCGTCCGATAACAGACAGAAACAAATTTTGTAGATGGCGAATCGATCGTTCGACAATCTCGATAGCTAGCTCTTCTTCTCTGGTTGATAGTAAAAGGTATCTTTCTATGTGTCTTTCTTTTTCCTCTCTCTTTTCACCCCTTCTTTCTCCCATCAAACTTTAAACTCGTTCTCTTCTCGATACTTTTCTTTTCTTTTCTTTTTTTTTTTTTTTTTTTTGACTCTTTATTTTTATTTATATTTTACTCGTTCGTTCGTTTTTTCGTTCGTTTATTTGTTTTGTTTCGTTTCGCCTTTTCTTTCTTTCTTTTTTTTTTTTTTTTTTTTTTTTTATATATATATATATATATATCCCTCGTTCTTGTCGCACGAAAGTGATTTACGTTTTTGCGGGAAGAATCGAACGTTACGTACGGTGGATACGTAAAACCGTTTCGAGTCGTAACGTACGAACATTATTTTTGAGAGCTCATTCATCGAATCCTCCCCTTTCTCTGTGCACCCTCCCTTAACCCCTTCACCAACCCTCTTTTCCCTATCCTTTCTACGTCCAACGTGAAACGGAGATTTTTATATTGGAAAAAAAAAAGAACGAACAAACAAAAATAGAAAGATATAATGGACAAGAGGAGAAAACAACAACGACGACAAAATTTATAAAGTACACATGTGTACCTTGTCATATAGATTGAGTTACAACTTAATCGTTCATGTCTTTTTATATCTCTTTTATTTGTTTATTTTCTTTCTTTCTTTTTTTTTTTTTTTGTTAATCATTTCTATTCCTCTTCACTAGTTTCTATTTGTTGTCGTTATTGTTTTATAATAAATTAATTAATAAATCAATTGGTAAATTGATTTTTATGGAATATGCTACTTACCAATTACTGTTAAATTAGCGGTTTTATGAAACGAGGCGAACGATGGACCTTCGGTTGATACCTCGCATTTGTATTGACCGGATGTCTCCAACCTCACGTTCGCCAACCTTATCGACTTTTCGCTGTTTGACCTCTTCTGCGGACAGAGAGAAAACGAAAACGTTTGCTTTGGTAATGGAAGACTTACGTACTTCGAAACGTGACGGCATTGTCCGACGTTGGATCTCGAGCATCTTTTGCGCTCTTTCAGATAAAAGTCGACGAGTATGTATTCTTCCTTATGTCGTTGATTTAACGTCGTTTTTCAATTTCTTTTTTTGTTCTTTTCTTTTTGTTAAATATGTCGTGCAAAGGTCATCGCTAATGATTTTGAAATCATTCTCTTCGTTTTATTTTTTATTTTTTTTTTTGAAATTTTGTTAAATTGGTTCATCCGTTAAAATTTTTTTTTTTGTTTCCTTTTTTTTTTTAGGAAGAGTACATATTATATACAGGGTGTCTCATTGCCTAAATAATCAAATAGAGAAATAGTAGAAATTGTGATATCTTTGAATGATTCGACGGTAGGTTTACGGACGTTAATTGTATGTATAGTAATTGTATATATGTATATATGTATATATATATATATGTATACATACATATATATTTTTTTATTGGAATTAATTAGTATATTAAAATATATGTGGATTTTTTTTTTTTTTTTTTTTTTTTAGTTATAATATCAAGTCATATTACGGTATCGATTATGATTTGTATATAAATCGTTGGAAAATAATATTTATTTATAATATTTATTCTATATATATATATATATTCTATCCATTATATATATATAACATAAAATATATTAATTAATAATATTTATTCTTTTATTTTAAATACGGATTAATAAATATGAATTAATTTTTATTTTGAAATTCGAGAATGTAAATCTAATTCTACGAGCGATAATATTATAAAAGTTTATGTCTAAACAAATTCAAATATTTAATATCTGTTTAATACTTTGTCTTATATACATTTGAATTTGTCGAAGAGTTGAAACACTTTAAATTCAATTCTTCAAACATAATTAACGCGATATAACGTTACAGAAAATTCGATAAGTCCCGATGACATACATTCTCTCTTTGATAAAATAAATCGCATCAAAATCGCAATAAAAATATCTCGTTATTATAACTATTATAATATCATTATAATCGAAATTATGGACGTATGAAATTTTCTCCCAATTCTTTCGATACATTAAAATTATTAAATATACGAGAAATACGTATTTTCTATATCGATCATTTTATTACTCTAACTAACGAGAAAATTCTCTATTAGAATTTCGTTTTAAAACAATACCAAAATCCAAAATATCGAAATATTAGTTCTCCTCGAATTTGATCTCGCATAAGTTGTTAGAAAAACAAATATATACATTTTCTTAAATCACTAATCATTAACACTTTTCTATCGGTACAAAAACTTTCGTACAGTTCGATAGAAAACAGATAAAGAAAAGTAGCATAAAAAATGTATGCTGTATGATATCCCGTGATACAAAAGAAAAAAAAGAAAGAAAGAGAGCGAGAGAGAGAGAGAGAGAGAGAGAGAGAGAGAGAGAGAGAGAGAGAGAGAAAGAAAAGAAATCAAAACAGAAAAGAAGTAGAAAAGCTCGGACTATCATCGATCGCGAAACAAGTATGCAAAGATTGGGTATGCAATCCTTCGGAAAAATATTTTTCGAACGGTAAGTTAGATTCCAAAATGAACTATTAAATCCTTATCACTCTTACTTATTACATATCACCGAAATCGTCACGGTATCGTATTGATCTAGAATCGATTTGCGGCTAATCCTGGCTAGTCGAGAAGCGTTCGAATTACGATCTGCTCATTGTGGATATTGAGAGACAGAGACAGAGAGAGAGAGAGAGAGAGAGAGAGAGAAACCGAGAGAGAGAGAGAGAAGGAAGATAGAAATGGATTACCGAGCTCGGTATCTCACTATCGTGACTATATCTCCTTGTTGAAACATTCCTGTGGTGGTAATGTCGCGCGCATTGTCTTCGGTGGTCGCTAGAGATGAGTAGGCTGAGGGAATAGAGAGAACGTGATAGTGAGCGAATGAGACAGAGAATAAGATAGAGTGAGATAGTGAGAGTATAGACGACAGAGTATAGTCGATAGTGACGGTAGTGTAAGTTCATTGATAGCGAATGCAAGGTGGCACGACGTTTGAGCTTATCGATAATTCATGGCCCGTTAGCAAAGCCCGAGACACGAGTGCGCGACTGCTCGTATTAGGTTCGATTAGATACATCCGCGGTCCAATTAGCTACCTTTCTCTCTCTCTCTCTCTCTCTCTCTCTCTCTCTCTCTCTCTCTCTCTCTAAGCTATATCATCATCGTCAGGAGAACCAACTCAGCTCAGCTCAGCTCAGCTCAGCTCAGCTCGGCTCGGCTCGGTTCTGCTCTGCTCTGTTCTGCTCTACTCTACTTTGGGTTATTTTACTCTGATCTGATCTGGTCTGGTCTGATCTGATCTGGTTTGGTCTGGTCTGGTCTGGTCTGGTCTGGTCTGGTCTGGTCTGGTCTGGTCCGGTCTTCTCTCTTTAGCTAGCTCGTAAATGCTTCAACGCTTTCCTACTTCCCTTACTGGTACACGGGAAATTGAGCGTTGGGATCGATTGATAGGCTACTCGATTGAATCATCCTATACCATATGATGCTCCCTTCACTCTCATTCTATCATCTCTATCTCTATATTTCTCTCTCTCTCTCTCTCTCTGTCTCTGTCTCTGTCTCTGTTTCTCTTTCTCTTTCTCTCTTTCTTTTATACATATATATTTCTATCTTGTTTGCTATCAAATCACTCATTTCCTTATGGTTTTATGAAACTCCAAAGTTCTTTTTATTTATTTCACAACAAATGAAACTTCTCATATTCAAGAAGAATAAAAAGAGAATTAGATGATTTATTAAATTTTGATTACATCCGACTGATTACGATAATTTAAATTAATTTCGTGATGCATTTAACGTTGAGAGAGCTTTGTTAATTGTTACGAAACCAAAGAAATTGTTGAATCGTTAGCAGTTTATAATAAGAAACATATATTTATTCCTGACAATCAACTTATTAATCAAAAAAAAAAAAAAAAAGAAAAAACAAAAAGGAAAGAGAAAAGAAAAAGGAAAGATAATAGATATTATTAGTTTAACTAAATAAATTCTATATAATTAAATAAAAAATTTTACATATATATATATATATATATATATATATACATATAAAATACATATAAAATATACACTAATACAAATTGAAATTGAATCGTTAAGCTTATTAGATTTTTCTTCTGGAAAATTAAACAAGAAAAAGAAGAAAAAAATAAAAAACAAAGAGATATACGTTATTAACTTAAATAAACGTTTTAAATACATACATATATATATATAATATATATATATATATATATATATATATATATATATATATGATATAATACGAGTTGAAATTGAATCATTAGGCTTCTTCGTTCTTCTTTCTTAGTAGCAATCAGGTTTCCTTAAAACGCGTCGACCAAAATCGACGAAAGAGAGCGAGAAAAGTAGGACCTTGCTCCATTTTGCTCGTAGAAATGTAAACGCGTTGAAATGAGAGTACGAGAGTACGAGAGTACGAGAAAGAAAAAGAAAGA
>NC_057701.1:3428172-3430672 GCF_014466175.1 Vespula pensylvanica | reverse complement strand
CTAATATTATCTTTCTTCATTTCTTACCGTTCTTTCCTTTTCTTTTTTTCTTTTTTTGTTTTTCTTGTTTTATTTCGTCTCGACACAAAAATTATTTTAGCATTGTTATCCCTCGTGAACACGGTCGATGTTTAGAAAAATAACTTTTCGATATTTTGTTCCTTTTTGTCGGGTCTTTTATAGGGGCTCTTTTTTCTTTTCTTTTCGTTTCCATTTTGCGAACACCCACACGAAAATATTCGTAAGTTGCGTGTCTCTCTAGGTATACATGAAAGTACGTGAGTGACTACTATACCGTACATACAAACTCGTATTTCCTGTTGCGGTGAGCGTTCAAAGTCTCTCGGGTTTCTCGTACCAACCAACCGCACGATTTCAAACGTTATGAACTCTGTTTTGTTCTGCGGTAATATCGCTCCGCCATCCTCGAATTCGAAGGTCTTACGAGGTACAGTTTTGCCGGAAACGAGACGTTCGGTAATATTCCCCGATACACCGTGTTAGTTGTACGAATAAAACCTCAACAATGTATTTCAAACTAATATAGATCTGTTACTACGAGGGCAAAACAAATGGCAAAAGTGTTTACGTTATTTGTTAAATAAATATCAATGAATAAAAAATTTAATATATTACATTTTTTATTTATTATTATTGATCTCAAATATTACATTTAATTCAGTTCAATCTAGAAAGAAATTCAATATTAATACGAGTGATATTGATATATCTATGTTATTTTAATTATTTCATTTGAACGATTTTGCAATTAGAAAGAGATGTTTTCTTTTTTCTTTTTTTCTTCAATCTTTTTTATTCTTTTGTATATGTATATATATATATATATTTGTTTTTCGGATTAAATATTATTTTGAGGAATAGTAATATTGGAATAATTTTTGATTCGACAAATTGTTATATTCGGGAAGAAATTTTCAAGCTATCTTTAAATTTGTTTCTTTGTTTCTTTCCTTCTTTTTTCTTGTCCATTTTCCTTTTTATTTTCAAAGTAAATATAACTTGAGATATATATATATATATATATATATATATATATATATATATATTGGAATGGTTTTCATTGGAAAGAGATACTTTTAACCCATGGTAGTTTTTTCTTCTTTTAAAATTAAATACGATTGAAGAAATACTAATATGTCGGTTTTGAATTTTGAATAAGAAAAGTTGTAGAATCGAAATGAAATTCTTTTTACGAATGAAATATAATTCGAGAAATACCACGTTTCTAATTACATACACATATTTACCAACACACACGCAAACGTATATATCGAAGCAAAACTAAAAAACAAAACTAAAATACTACTAACGTGTTGTAATAACTTCGAATTAGAAACAAATTATCAAACTTGCGAAAAGAAATTTTAATCCGATGGAAATTCTTAATTTTCAAGATAATAAATTTTGCATTCAGTATCAAAGCGAAAAGTATCAAATAAGATAGAACAATGAACGATAGAACGTTTATATGATAAGAAGGGATGGTAGTAGGGGGTGAGTAGGGGTTGAATGAAGAAGAAAAGGGGAGGATATTTTTAGTATGGCCGAAAATTATGCGAAAAAGAAAAAGGATCGTGAAAAAGAGGTGAAATCACCTTTACTTTTTATTTCTCTCTCTCTCTCTCTCTTTAACTATCTATCTATCTATCTATCTCTTTCTTTCTTTCTTTCTTTCTTTCTTTCTTTCTTTCTTTCTTTCTTTTTTTCTTTCTTTCTTTTGCTGTACTACTATAGGACTTTGAGTTGAGGAGTTTGTCGGCGACGTGCCACATCTCATCCTCCCTAGGATCAAATTGAAAGCGACGGCCCCGATAATCTCCTTTTTTCCGATCACCTCACCCTTCTTTTATGGTGCCACCCTCTTACGTGCGACGTTCTTGTCCAGATTCGTGGTGAACGCGATAGGAATATGAAATCGTTTCACGTAAACTGCAAAACGCTAAGTTTCCACAACTTTTCTCTTTGTTGATCTTTCCTCGTTGCTCGTGCACCGCGATAAAATGATTATGAAAGGAAAATTTTGTAGAAAAAAATGTTTGGACTATTTTGAAATGTTTGAAATGATTTTCTGGCACAGTTCCTTTTTTCTTTTCTTTTCTTTTCTTTTCTTCTTCTTCTTCTTCTTCTTCTTGTTTTAATCAAACACGCGTTCAAAGAATTAGTATCCTTAATTATTTTTATCTAATCCTTGTTAATTGTTAGTTATTCATCTATTTTATTTTTTGTTTGACAGGTTATAGTAATTTCTTTTTTTTTTTTTTTCTTTCGTACTTTTACGTACGTTGGATTCGTACGAGTTAACTTTTTTTTTAAAATTTCGTTGTTAAATCAATACGAGCAAATTCATTTATTTGATTGATGGTTTATTTATAATTAATTTGATACTTGTCTGTCAGTAATTATTTATGATTGTTTACCAAATAATAGTAAATTATTTTTTTAGTTTTTAGATATATTAGATTCATAATTGATTTCTTTT